>NC_060152.1:16304721-16334580 GCF_021292245.1 Micropterus dolomieu
CCTTACCTGGTGAGATCTATTAACTCTTGCCAGTAGGTTCGGAGGCTGTTGAAGTAGAGTGTCTGAGCCTCCCTGCTGAAATAGTCGTTGGGGTGCTTGTGCCACTGCAGGATGGGACTGAGGGCTCTGCCGGCCTCCACCGCTGCCTCGAGC
The DNA here is from genome assembly GCF_021292245.1 of Micropterus dolomieu. Lineage (NCBI taxonomy): Eukaryota > Metazoa > Chordata > Actinopteri > Centrarchiformes > Centrarchidae > Micropterus > Micropterus dolomieu. Next base: position 16,304,875 of record NC_060152.1, read on the forward strand.
TCACACAGTGTGTCGTGGGGCAGCAGAGACACTGCTATGTAGTAAAACAACCTTTCACTCAGTGCCTGGCAGAGAGGAGGAGAGTTGGAAAGCATTCCCAGGAGAAAGTAATATCAACAGGATAGAGATACTGAATCATTAGTAGGTTAATACAGAACATCTATTTATATTAAAAGTGATCATATATTAACTACAAAGATATTTTCTTTACATTTTTCATTAGAGACCTACTTGCTGTTTATACTCTTTATAACATGACAAAACTCGTTATATGGTAGATTATGTTTACAAACTTTATGTATTGATGCTTCAGGCTCTTCTGAACATGTTTGATGTATTGTAATGTATGTAAATGTATTGTTTGCAGACTAATTGCACATAATTAACCCCAAAAAACAGTAACTGACACTGAAAGAAACATCCTTTTTCCTCTATTCATTTGTTAATTTGAGAGAACCTGCATCCAAGTATGTGAGTAAATAAGACTAAAATTCAACATTAAAGAGGTGGTATTATGCTCATTTTCAGGTGGACTTTGGACTTTTTCCACTTTGCAAACCAGTACATGCACAAAAAAGACATAATACCACCTCTTTAAATTATCATGATGAGCAGCATATGATCAGCTTTACCTGTGCACAGGCACAGCCAGCGTGGCCATCAAACACACCCAGCAACATTCCTCGTGTCTGCAGGCATGTGGCTGCACTTCGGCGGTCTTCTATAGGAGCGTTGGCTGGCAGCTGGTTACTCTCAAAACCCATCACTGATGACACATTTTTCCCATCAAACTCTGGCACCTAGAACCACAACATATAAACATGCAAAGATGAAAACTTTAAATGCAGAGATGAAGAAAAGTGTTTTCTGCATGCATGAATGACCCCACAAACCTTGAAGCTGTACTCGTTGGCTTTTAGAATAGAGTTGACCTGCGGGGGAGAGAGGATGTAGCTGCGGAGCACTGAGGTTGTCTGGTAACTTCTTGAGTGCTGGGGGCTCTGAGAGGGCCGTCTTGAGGCAGGTCGGTGAGTGATGGGCCCTAACCGGGACTGGTGTTGCTGGCATGGTAACAGACTGGAGGCCAAGACCTTGGTGCGGGGCAAACCCCTGAGCAGCTGAGATGTCACAGGCATGGCTGAACATGCACTGCAGGCACATACACAAAGAGCCTACAAACCTGTTCAAGAGGCACATGTACAGAGCTCAGAGGGACAGCAGTCAGAAAGCAACCACTTGACTTTTAACAAAACACATTCACATACAGAGAACAGAATGTTCTTTCTAGGCACCAGTAAGCAAACAATGTCCAAACATTAAGAGATTATGTGATAAGAGTTTATACATTTGGACAGGTAGGCAGTGCGTGGTCCAAATCACCCACTACAGGTAAGGATTTGGTGGCGAAGTAACCGAACGTCACAAACTCGCCAGTAATATTTACTTTAAACCATAAGATTAATTAGATGAATATGTATTTACTGCCAAATATACTTTTTAAAATCTCCCCAATGTTCACATATTTTCCCTGTGAGCAATTCAGATCGTTTAAACAGGTTGTTGATTAACTGGCTGTTGTACTGGAGAACTTTGCAGACACCTAAACTTCTGGAAAGTGTAACAAATGTTCAACTTTATTTTCATTGTGGCGCTGTTGAGTTGTATTGCATTATGCTGACAGGTGTTTCCGTTATTTTGTCCAACCTATTTATATCAATGAGGGTAGGCTAACTAGAAAACACCTCTCTGTATAATGCAATACAGTTATATCACAGACTATATCCTTCATAGGGATATTATATATTATGTAGTATTATGCAAGAATACGACATCGGCTAACTTTTGTTACTGAAGTTTCAGGACGTTTCAAGTCTCAAGAAAGTGCGTATTAGGAGAAAGCACCAGCAGAGCATGCACCGGCTTGAGTTGCAACTGTTCTCAAACCACACATCTAGCTGGGCTGCACGCCCTGCTAAAAATAGTTTTGGAAAGAAGCTCAGCCCTGACATTTAGCAGTTGAGAAATGTTCGGCCGTGACCTACTGAACTGGAACCTGCCTGCGTGTCTCCATTTAATCTGTCCTCGTTGCATAATTTAAGTGTATCTCAGAGTAAAGTCTCCTTTTAGTCAGTCTTCTTCTGGGGAAAGATGCAGCAGCACGGACAGTGACAGCTCAGGTGAAAATCTACGCTGCTCAAACGTGTTAAGTGAAAATGTCCTTGTTAAAGTCTGATTCTGCTGTGTTGGAGTAGGATGGGCGGCCAAAAATTCTCCCAAACGCAAACTGTGTATGAGTGAGACAGACCATATAGGGGCCGCCCCAAATCAGCTCTGAGGTCTGCAAGAAAGTTGCCATGTTTGTTGACATCACTAGCCTTACCTAGCTAGCAGTAAAGCAAGTCTACAAAACAGTAAGCTAACCTCGGAACAGTTAGCGGGCCTTGGGTCTCAAAGCCGAGTAAGGCTACCAAATGGTACCACGATATGATATTAACATGTAAAGGTTAACGTTAGCTCTCCAGTGGATAGGCAGAGCTAAACAATTTCATGCTAATGGTTATAGCGGGTGGATGGTGGCGTTTGGGTTACACCCACCAACTATTGTCAAACTGGATAATGTCTGCTCACATGAGACGAGACCAGCTGAAAAAAAAAACACTACGCTTAACCGTCATAGGGTGTGAATAAGCAAAATTCAGACTCACCTTAATTGGTGGATGTGTAGAAGTTACTGAAGTTCATAGCCGAACACCGACCCCTCTAGTCTGTACCATCTCATTTAACGACGCTGCCTCTAGAGCGCCTCACCACAGACTGAACGCTGATTGGTCGTGATCTGACGGCCGCGATGACGTCACGCCAACCCCACACGCGTTGTTGCTTTTCCCACCAGCTCTACGACAACTCTGCCGCTGATTGGCTAGTACCCGTTGCCTGCCCGTTGGTTAGGGTTGTCCATCAAATGAGACTTGTCGAAAAGCGCATCCCACACGCACGAAAAAGGGACTTTTAAAATCAGGTTAATTTTAATGTGACAGCCTCTTGCTGTAATCTGCAGCAAGGAAGGGCATCTTATTTACTATCATTAATATCTTATTATCACATTTTGTTAAATAATTTGTAGTCCTATTATTTCCCATTCAAGAGCAAGATGGTTTTGAAAACAGCTAACAATAGTAATCAAATAAAACTAATTACTTTTCTAGCAGCACAAAAGTCTCGAGATACAAGAAACATTCCTAAATAATGATTAAGCTGTGCAAACAAATCACACAAAGGAATATGAGATATTTCTGTAAACCATAAAGAGTTAAATATTTGCAGAAACAAATAGCTAGTGGCAAGTGGTTTTAACATTTTGGTGCTTTAGACGCCGGCTTCCTTGGTATGTTCTGATTGAAAATTCAAAGCATGTCTTTCTGTTTCAAGAACACTTGACTCAATCTGAACTTTCCTATAAAAAAAATTAGTAACGGTTACTGCATAAAATAACTAATGGCCAATTCACAAAACATAAAAAACATGTAAAATCATATACAAATCCAATGCTTCCATAAAGCAGTGTTGTCCAGTGTTTTGCAACAATGTCCACAATGGCCTAACATACCTTGAAATGTTGAAGGTATAGGTATAGTACAATAATGGAAAAGCCTCTGGGAATTGACAAATTTACATAGTCTCACAGAATATGTTGTTATGCCTAAAGATTTTTCTTTATGTCATCATGTGAATTCCATGATTTTCATAATACAATTGTGCTTTATTAAAATTACCCCAAAACAAGGCTGTCTTCATATCAAAACATTTTAATCAATAAAAACACCAACATCTTTACAAAATTATGAAATTTACAACATGAAACAGCAGTAAAAATATAGTATATGTAAAGAAAAGCATAAAAAGTTGCACAAGCTGTGAACAGTAAACGTCTTTGAGAAAAATGCCACAAACAACACTGGCGCGACCAAATACTAAGCAGGGAACTTCATATCAGAAATCTCTTATCCACCAGAGTCTTGTTGACGAGGTTCCTTCTTCCTAGAGTGTTACGGATCAAGCGAAATATCTGTAATGAATGAGATGGTTTTCAATGCATGTCTTTTTTAGCACAGTGAAGGCAACATACTGGAACACACCAAATACTGACCATTTGCTGTACGTATGTAAGCACGGCTGCAAGCACAAAGCTCTGAGATCCAAGGTCGACGACACAGAAGAACAACGTGTCAAAGATCAGCAGTGTGGCCTCATTTCCATAAAACAGCACATCACTGAAGGAGTGGGCCTCGTCTGCAGCGAGAAACGCAAACTGACATTATATACACACACATAAAGAAACAGAAATGTACAACCAGTCTGGGCCCAGAGGTCATTACCATTGTAAAAGATGCTTTTTTCACTGGGTTCAAGGAACTCCATCCCTATGACCCTCTCAAACATCAGCTTGTCCTTCACTATATAGTCCATGTCAGGGTGGGCCTGAGGTGAAGAACACAACATGGGAGACAGAACAAGCTCGTCTGTACAAAATATTTAATCATAAATAGACATACAATAAAGTCAAATCAAACTCTGCTGGGTTCAGTGTGAGAGTTAATGTATGTGCATTTGTACTTACATGCTCTATTATGGATCCCAGGAAGTGGTTCATAGTTTGGTAGCCTCTGGTGTTCTGTTCAAACTGGTTCCCCGAGCATGCGTCCATCAGCCGTGATGGCCCACTCCTCTGGAGCAGAGGGGATGAGCAAACATTTGAAGTGAAAATGGGGAATCGTTTTTCTTTTTGATCTATGGTTTATAGCTCACTTAAGAAAAAAGCACACACCCTGCTGAGTGGCTCCCGTATCCTGTCATACTGCATCCGCAGACGATTGGTAAGAGACACCTGAAAGGTCTGGACCTCTGTGTTGGGAAGTAAACCTCTTTTACCACACAGGGACTCCTTGAAAAAAAAAATAAAACAAAAAACACAGAAAGGAAGACAGAAGGAGGATGTATATAATGTGAAATCAATAATGTCATAAATATGCTACAACACACAATTGTTGGAGTACATACACTTTCTCTCTTCAGATTGTTGTTCATTTCCTCCATATTTGTATCTGCATGCCCATGCACTGAACGCCCGTGGATGTAGTAGCCAAAACAACGGTGAGACAACAGCAGCACAGAAATCTATGCAGAAAGACGGACAAAATACACTCATGTAAAACATTCCAGACATCCAACCATCCATCCATCATCAATCGCTTATCCTGCGTACAGGGTCGCGGGGACATTCCAGACAGATAATCTGTTAAAATATAATATACACATTGCTACTTACATTACTGATGGAGCAGAGATCTACAAACTGACGGATTTTGTCCTCAACGAAATGCTCATAAAACACAGTGAAGAAAATCACCTGGAGGTATAAATGATTATCTTTTAAAAGGAGCTCTCCACATTCATACTGTATATTTCCCCTCATTTCCTAAGAAAGACAGGAAGAGGAGAAAGATCGAAGGGAAGTGAGGGAAGGAGGAGAGAAGAGTGAGTGGTGGCAGGTTTACCTGCAGAAGTCCGATGCAGAGCCACAGCGTGGCTGCCAGACCGTAGCGCAGGATCAGACTGTATGAAGGTGTGTACAACTGTGAGGAGCGCTCTAAAGTTGACCAGGGGTCCCTCAGGGCCAGGTTAGAGAAACCTAGCACCTGAACAGAACAGGGTGACATGTCAGCAACATGGAAAACAGACGTAACAAAAGCTGCAAAAAAGAGAGTGTACGTTTTGGTGTAAGATGTACTTCAAGAAAGAAGAGCACAGCCATGATCTGAAAAGTTGGGCTGATCTTGCGGGTGGTCTGGATCTCGTTCCATTCATTGGCCACAAAGTAGGTCCTCCAGATGCTGACCGGGGAGGGGTCGCTCTTGATCTCACCAGTTGCTGAAACAGTAGCAAATATGGTGAATGGAATAAGACAGCTGGGTAATTACTTTTTATGAAGGACTGTAAAGCTCAGAGTAAATATGTTTGTACCTTGCACTGTCCTGCTACCTTTGGTTCGTGGCCTCTCCCAGTCAATAAAGAATACATCAACTGTCACCTGAAGGATGAGCTTGTGGAGAAACTGGACAGCCTGGACACAAATATACAAAATATAGCTTTTCACTAATCCTAATAGAAGCAAAAATAATACTGCTCATTTTTACATCTGCTCAGTGGGTGTCTAACCTTGAGAGCGAAGGCACAGCCGATGTACATCACAAACTGCTCCTCCTGAGCAGGTAGTGGTAACAGCACTGATACAAACTGTTGGGCCTAAACACACACATACACAAATGAATCCCACAAAGCAGCCAATATTAATCCCTCCTAAATCTATACATTAAAAAAATGGTAAAGAAGTCAAAGGAGAAAAAAGACTTGCCTTTAACGTCTAAAGAGTCCAGAGAGGAAAGAAATGTTTAAAGCGAATGCAAAGACATGAAAAACACTTATGTTTGTAAAATAAATAGTTAAAAAAGGGTACAAGGGAAGAAAGACACAGAAAGGAGATATGTGTACAAACAATAAAGATCACTCAAGTATGAAAAACACCACATCCTATAAAAGAAAGTCCAAAAGGAATTAGACTAACCTTGTAAAAGATGAGCCAGTAAAGTCCAGTTCCCACAGTGACGGCAAAGAAAACATTGGCCAGATCTCCGGCATAAAACAACAAAAACTTCATCATAGTCTGAGGGAGAAGGAGGGAGGCACTGACATTACTTCCAAGCTTTACACCAACGGATGGATTTAAGTGGCCTTAATAATGACATGTTAAATACACGGCACCTCCACATCAATGAGCGGAGAGGCGATCCTCCTCTTCCAGCTGACTGTCTTCAGCAGAGAGTAGAGCACGGCCACACCACCCATCACACCCAGAGCAGTCTATGCACACATAAAAATATCAGAGCCACAGGTGATACTCTATCACTGTGTCCTGTGACATAAACACTGAAAAGCTTCGGTCAGACACAAGAACTTTTTTTTCATATTAGAACATTAACAATAAACGCTTGATTCATTCATAAATGTCTACTCACGTCTGTCTTTATGCGAGCTTCATTCTGATCCATCTCATACTCCACAGCAAACGTTGTCTAGACACAGATTCATGAGATTAATGCATAAGCATGTCTGTATGGGATTGTATTGCTATCTTTGTGAGGACCCATTTCAGATTTTAAACAATCGTAGTGAGGACATTTGTGCATAATGATGACATTTGGCCGATCCTCACTACTTCAAAGGACTGTTTGAAGGTTAAGACATGGCTTTAAGTTTGGGATTAGAACTAGGTTAGGCTAAGGTAGGCGTTTAGTTGTGATGATTAAGGTTAAGGTTAGGTGCTAAGAAATGCATTATGTCATTGAGGGTGAGGCAGACAAACGTGTGTGTGTATACGCTACTCACAGATACAGTTTGTGTATTGACATCCGTGATGGGAACATCTTTGTAGGTCACAGTCATTAGAGGGGGAAATACCTGTCCTTGCTGAGTTCGTGGAACTAGCTGAAACCTAAACACAAACACATACTGTTACAGTTAAAAAAGCAAGCTTTCACTCTCTTTTTCTTTTTATCATGGGGTTGTGCACATTGGGAGCCCACCTTATTTTGACACTGCTAGCAACACGGATGACTTTAGGCAAGGCACTCATGCTTTTCTCTCTTCCACTCAGGGCGTCGACAAGAAACATACGTCTAGACAGGTACCAGTTATTCACGCTCTCTGTACAAAGACAAAATATATTAAAGCAATGCACACACACACACACACACACACACGCACGCACGCACTCTCTAAAAAAATTTAACTCCACCTTGGTTGATGAACCGTCCATTGTATTGCTGGTTATAGACTAGTGTAGGCAGGGGGAGAAGTTTTCTGTTCTCTACTCCACCGAGATCCATAAACACATCATAGAACAACGGCTCGGGATGGGCATCCATCAGCTCTGCTACTGAGAGATCACACTACACAAACACAAACAAACAGCTTATAATACAGCTGGGCATTGCAAGAGAGTTTGTGCACTGTCTCTGAGTGAAATGAAAGAAGAAATACTCACACTTTGTTGGTAAGTGGTTCCAAAGCTGAAGGCTGCCGCCTGTTTGGTGGTTGTTTCGGGACAAAGCTAAAAAAGAGGAAGAGAAGAAGACATGTTATGCAGACTACTTACCAGTCTTTGATATGTTTATACTTTAGTCACATGAAAATGTACTTCATTTGGTCAATAGTAACAACTTTTGTGTTGTTAACATGCAAAAGAGTGGTGGGCAACAATGATTTGGATTTGGGCCTACCACCAACCTATCTGCGTAAACCGAGTGCTCTTGTGTATTCAGACTAAATATCCAATTTAATCATCAGTCATTTAACATCTTACCTGGAGATTACCTCCTCCCACTTGTTCCCATCTGAGGAACTCTCCTCTGACATTATAGACAGCAGCAAGCAGCTTAATGTCAGTGTTCTGTCAGATAAACAGAATATGTCAATTAGAAGATTTCTTTTAGAGTCCTTTCTTTGTTATGTTTGTTCATTGTGATAACTGGAAGATGATTAAGGTTTGTCACTTACCTTGTTTCTTCCTCTGAAACTGAACCCAATGGGTACAGGATCAGTCTGAAGCACTCGACTGGCCAGTCCTGGCTCGTCCCCGTAGTAAAGCCATGGCAGATTAACTCTCCTGAAGACAAAATCAACAAAGTGCTTACTGTCCACTCTGGGTGAAATCAAATTACAGTATAGGGGAATGAAATCTGCAAAGAGAGCCCAATCTAAACATATATGCCATGGTGTTGTTCATTACCAGTAGGAAATGTCTTGAGTTGAGCTTAAAGCAGCTCTAGATCTGAAGACGGTGTTAAAGAGTCCACAGGCATCGGTGGACACGCCGCTGAAGGAGTGCATGTTCATCACACACATGTTCCCGAGAGCCTGGCACGCTGTCAGGTTGGAGAAGACCTGTAACCACAAAACTTGTTTATGCACAGCAGCTGAAACACACACAAAATGTTAAAGAAAAAAACACCTCTCTTAATACTCTGGCACAACTGTCATTATACAAGGTAAATGTATTGTCATCTTATAACAGGGTTGTTTTCTCACTGCATAGCACATTACATCTGTTATTTCAACAAGAAGAATACTGGTTTTGTGAGCTTACATTACATGTGCACATTTTGGCATCAATTACAGTTAAAGTTTCAATGGCTATATTGAATGTCTATGAAAAAGCTATCACAGTAACAGCTAGGACAAATGAAACAGCTACAACACAACATCCTAAAATATCCTCTTGTGTCCTAATGACCACATCACTTGTAACAGCATGTGGCTGTGACCAGAACCAGTGCTGCCTTCCTAAGATGGCAGAAAAATATAATTTATCAACAAAAAAAAAGAGAGACAATTACAAGGCAGGCTGCTGATGAGGAGTACAGGTTTTTCACGAACCATTCAGACTGGACACTGAACTTCTGCAAGGGGAACACAACAGAAAACACAAATCAGAATACAAAAAAATAAACACATATAAAGTGAGCAGGTGAGAGAGGAGGAGGAGACTCACCAACTGAGCATAACTGACACTGGGATTCACATTGGTGGGGAGGCTGTCTGGAAGGAAACACAATCCCCCTGCCTGGGAAAATAACATCACATACCAACCACTGATGATCCATATATTCTTTGAGTCTGTTACTGAATGGTGTGTGTATGATGTTTCCAGATGAAGGTATGAGGGTAGAGGGTCAGCGGAACTCACCAGGACATTAGGTGGGTTACACACACAGGAGGTGTTAATGAAGGAGACCTGACATCTCTCACACCTGAAAGACAATTTTCCATCTCTTATATACTGTACAAAAAAACATCAAGCTTCCTTCACACTCATGACAGCACTATAAGAGCGACGCTAATGGCACGTTTCTCCAAAGCAAGTTTGTCAGAACAAACAAAACGCAGGATAAGTGGTTGGCGATGGATGGATGTCACAGAAGGAATAATATCTGTCCTTGCAATGATGAGGGCACGGGCCAGTGCTTATGGGAGACACAGAGGGAGGAGGACAGGGAAGATACACTGCCACAGAGATGGACACATAACAAGAGACCAATTACCTGCTACAGGAATTAAAAAAAAAAGTTCTTTAGCTCTCATATTCTCTCAACAGCTTTCGGGTACAGTAACACATTTCACAGGACAGCGAGAGTTTATTTGCTTTTTAGTTTTATCCATTATATGATTATTTTATTTTATGTTGAGAGTATGAAATATTGGTATTCCAATACGGTTCATATGCAGATCATATAATTTCTAAAAGGTACAACCTCAGATGCCTTGAGTGTGAAATAACTGAATAAATCCGTGTTTCCGCTGTATGGTACTGATACCTACCGGTCTCCACTGATGTTTGGTACAGACAAAGCAGGGGCATTTCCATTACAGGTTTCACATCTGGCCTCATCCAAAAGATTTCCAATGACATCTCTCTCCACTGGAAAAAAAAACATCAAATATTCAGCCATTCATATGTAAAATACAAATATCAAGCAAGCACATTAAACATTAAACAACATTAAAGACTGTTTGTTAAATGCACTCATGCAGTTCATAAATTAGTGTCATTGGTGACTCACCCAGGACATTGCCTGGTGGGCACTGGCACTGGCCCTCATCAGTGAGACTGCCTGGACAGCGAATACACCCAAACCCATCTTTAGTTACTGCCTGTAAGGAAAGATAAGATATACCTTTATTAATTCCCTGTTGGGGAAATTCAGGTTGACAAAGCAGTACAGAGGAATGTAAAAGAACAGATACAATCACACACACAAGTACAATCAGTAACGGTAACATTCTACGTACATGTATAAATATATATACACACTTTACACAATCAATATACAATTAACAGTCTACGTAGATGTTTAAATATTTGCACACTATATATAAACTATATTCAATCAATAGATATGGTTCATATAAGTCAAGTATGATCACGAATCAAGAATAGAGTCAACTTTTTCTTTTTTCTTTTATTTTTTACAAGTTTTACAAATGGTGTTAGAAATTGTGTAGGGAGTGTGAGGTGCATTATCTACAGCATAAAGTAAGGTGAACAGAAAATAAAGACATTCAAGGTAAACTGCACATACAGGCTTGTCAGTGGGACATTGTTGACAAGTAATGGACGCCTTATCAGTGGTGAGAGTTTGGTAGCCAGTTTTGCAAATGCAGCTCAATCCTGCAAGAAGAAAGAAACCAGTGCAGAGTTAGAGTGAACAAGAGATGTTCTGATGCTCTGATATTAGTTTATTAACAAATCTCAGCTGCATCTTCTTCGTAGTAATTGTGATAAAAACCCATAAATGTGATGGAAACCCATTTACACATAATCAGGTTATGATTAAGGCTAATCATTCTTGGTATCAATTCATGATAATCAAACTCCTCTTATTATACCATAATCAAGTTCTGAAAACTAGTTGTTATAATTCATTGCAAAAGTAGGCACTGATTAATCCAAGGTCACATGTTATTAAAAGCAGAGTGAACAGGAAATCACCAGAACCCCCTGTCGTGAAATTTGCCTTTTTACTGCTCTACTTCCCTTTTCTCTAGTCTAATCCATTTGCGTCGAAGACAGGCCGTCTATAGTAATGTATCAATTATACTTTGACTCCCCAGAATGATGTGAAGACGTAGAAGTGAGAGAAATTGGGTTGGCCTCAGCCTTATTTAAGGATTTTCTGGGAGTTACCTGAAGAAGAAGAGGAATCTTTCTTCACAACTTACCAGATTTGGGAGCATCATTATTGATCTGGATTTGTTCTCACTCCAGCTCTCCACTTGCAGGTCGGTTTGTTTGAATAGCTCAAAAAATATTTCCTGCCCTCTCTAATTTATTATTTTATTTTACTGTACATTTTACCTTCTGATAAGTAATTATTGATTTGTTGCTTCAGAAAAAAAACAAGTCTCTAGTAGTAGTAGTAAACTGTAGTATTAACCCCTCAGGGGTGTAAGACAAATAGAGTGTAGCTTATCAAAATGCAGTTTTATTGACTTAATAAGCAATAATCATTAGTTCTGTTATCTTGGGGAGCAGTTGCCAACACATGTGTCTGCTATCTACTTTTACATGATTTGATGTTGCTTTTGCCTGCCTTTCAACGGATTTATAGCTTAATGTTGGAGAACTAGCAAGAGACAGGCAGAATTTGAAAGTATCTGCAACTGTAAACATCCTATCCCCTCCCTTCAAAGACACTCCCCCTGAGTGCATGAAGGTAGGCGGCTAGGCGGAATGAAATCATTTGCTTTAATCTCAATAGCAAAGATATAAACTGTAGTGATGGAAGCATCTAGAGGCGAGTGGTGGATCTGTCTCATAGACTGACTGAATGATAGAAGTGCTTTAAGGACACCAAGCACCAATCAACAAGAATCTGTATTGGTGTCTAATTCACTGTCACAGACCTCTTTCAGAAAAACATTCCCTGATAAAAAAATACAGTAAATTCAAGTCCTGTCTAATTTAGTTTAGGAGGACTATTGTCTACGGCTGGGTGATATTTCAATGTTATCACTGACTTTCAGCTATATCATATATATATATATATATATATATATATGAAGGTATCATGTTGTTTATGTTGTTCAAATTGATGATTGTGGACAAGTTATACTTAAAAAGTGAAACATTTGTTATTGCTTGTTCCACCGTCTCAATTATGAGGATTTGCGGGTTTTCTTTGGCTTAACTTTTGTAATAGTAATATATTTGGGTTTTGGGTCTTTGGTCAGACGCACAAACAAAGACCCAAAAGAAAATAATCAGTAGTTTGTGTTTTAAACATATAAAAGATACATATCGATATGGATTAATAACATCACAACATAGCGTTAATATATAATATTAAGTGACTGATTTCAGCCACTTTGCCCCAAACTACTGTTGTCTATGGTTGCAGGTACTGACGTTACTTCATTTTAATCCAAACAGGACACTGTTTGCACTGTCTGTGTTCAGGGTGGATTTTTCTCATGTTGCCTAATGTTGTTGGTCCTGAACTGATTTTGAAAGTACCATAGCCATTTGCACCAAGCTGTTAGCTCACCAGTTCATTGCGGTTTATTTGCGTCGTGCGTGGCTGACCACCTCACAGTTAAAGGTAATCTGTTTTAAAGTAAGACTAAGTACATGTTTTGTAACTTAACGTCAACAAGTCAGTTCTTTGTATGATGGTAACTTCACAGACCTGTTGTGCTCCGTCGCTGATTTGGACCGCACCTCACACAGGAGAGACTCGAGATATCAAAAAATTCGTCCACACTACAGTCTGTAGGAGCCTTAAAGGAGATGATAAACTGCTGGCAATTAAGTACATCTAAGCATATTAAAAGAAATAATGTTAGCGGCCCTTTGTACGTGTTAACAGCAAATGGTAGCGTCCCCGTCGCCATGGTAAACAACGGTCTTCCTTTTTACCCACAATCCTATTCACCCTGCGTGATGACGTTTAATCAAATTTATGTTTGCGTCCTATGTTTGCGTCACTCAAAACAAAAATGAACATTGTTGGTTAAATGTCCGACAGCTGTATTGTAATTTTATTATAACTATTGCAATTAAATTGAACTTTAAAGCAAGAAAAAAGAGATATTTGTAACTTTCTGTTTAACTGGAAATAATCACATTTATTTTGAAAAGGCCTAAATCTTTATCTATGTCATCATTAGCTGCAGCTCAAACTTATGATAAATTAAGTCAAATTGATATCTTTATTAAGTCCAAATTCATCTCATAACTCTGACTTTGTCCTTAGTAGGCCTACCTCTGAATTCTGACTTAGTTCGCTATGGATGACATGATATAATGACATAATTTGCAATTGTGTCGACTGCAAGCAAGACATAATAATATATGGCCTGATAAGTGTTTGATAAAATACATAACTTTTTGTTTCTGCAAGTATATTCACATATAATTACAAAACGATACAGTTCATCTTAGTGAAATAGAAAATATAATCTTTGTTGAGGTTGGTAAATAATAATATCAATAATAATAATAGTAACTAAAAAGAACATTTTTGGAAGAAGAACATTTTTAAGCTGGGTTGACTGTAAAAAAATGTGTAATTAATGAGCTTACTTTCTTTTGGCTTATCTTCAGATTTTCAGTAAGTTTCCACAGTGTGTGTGTGAGTCATAGGGGACTTTTGGCAGGAAATGTAAGCGACAGCCTTGCAGCTGTATCTTGTTCACTTCCTTGTGAAGAAGAAAAAATAACATGATTACATAAGGGAGAGAGAACGACATCACTAATGAGTTCAAGTAAGTAAGATTTAAACATGTGAACATTCAGATAATATTAGATAGAGCTTGATTTACAATATAAGGAAAATAAGTTTGAGTTACTGGGGGCCAGAAGAAGAAGCTGTAAAGAGAAAAGACACAGAACACAGACACAGAACTGAGTTGGAGCTATTCTCTACATAAAACGTAGTCCTTTTCTAGTTGAGGATTGAGGTCAGTGTTTGGCTCATGGATCCAGACCATGTTGGCTGAAGAATATTAATTTATTTTTGCACTGATTTTCTTGTGTCTGATCTTAAGGTTGCAGACTGATAACTGCATGTTTGTGGAGGGAAAAAGCATTTTTCTGATTGGATCTGGAAAGATCTGTGTGATGGTTTTTAATCCAATAGCATAATGGACAAAATAGTTCAATGAAATGTATGAAAATAAAGATATCATTGCTGTCACAAATGGAAGATGTCTGTAGGCTATTAATCCAGTGCTGATCATTGCAGGGATCATTAAATGCTGTGTAACTTAAATTTCTCTTAAATTCATCCTCAGGGTGACACCATGCAAAATAATTTATTTCTGTATATCATTTTATAAATTTTGTTTATAGCGTTTGCTTTTGTGAGTAGTATAAAGGTAACTACAAACTTCATCTAATTTATAACCCTGTTACAAAATGATAAATAAATGAACCCTGTATTGTCCCGACTGTAGCCCGCACTCCAGTCCAGTAGGTGGCGGTAATGCGGCTTAAACACATTTCAGGGCCAGTGAACTTAAAAGGAGGGAAAAAAGTGCATTCCGCAGCTGAGCGTGGAGGCAGTGGTAGACTAAATGTTTTTAGCACGTATTGTTAATGTCAGTCACGGCTAATTTGAGACAGAACAACAGCAACGCCAACAAAACCCACACGTGGTGAGCATTTGTGCGCGTTTCGTAGAAACAGAAAACTTGTTTTCCCACATTTTCGTTTCAGTGTTCCTGTATGACGCACGTGTATCACATGGCCGCGTATCTTGCGGTAATACCTACCAATACCCTAATATTACTTACAACTGTTGCATTTTTTTTGTGTGTGTGTTTCTCAGCATCCATGTCTTTAATTTTCAGAAACCACCTGGCCTGCTATGAAAAATGACCATAATCCTGCGATTGGAAGGCCTTGATGTGAAGGCTGGTACTGAAGATATACGGACATTCTTTAAATGCCTTCACATACCAGATGGTGGCGTGTACATAGTGGGAGGAAGTCTTAAAGAGGCTTTTATTGCATTCACCACTGAGAGAGATGCGCAGCTTGCCATGCGGCTCACTGGAAATGTCCTCAAAGGGTCTAAGGTGACTCTACACATAAGCAATATGGAAGAGCTGGAGCACAAATTAAAGTCATTGTTAAAGAGAAAGAAACTTTCTCCCAAACCGTTTAAAGCCAAGAGACCTAAGCCATCTCCAGATGCAAGTCTGGTACCTTTGAATTCACAGCCTCATAATCCCAAAACAGCAAATCCAACACCTACCACCGCATGGCCACTTGATCCCAACACTGCAAATCCGTCACAGCCTTGTAACCCCAAAACTACAGATGTACCACCTACTACAACATGGACTCGTGATCCCAACAGTGCAAATCCGTCACAGCCTTGTGACCCCAAAACTGCAGATGTACCACCTACTACAACATGGACTCGTGATCCCAACAGTGCAAATCTGCCACAGCCTCTTCATCCTGTTATTTCAAATCTACAGCTTGACAACTCGCTTGACTCCAATACTGCATTTCTTCTTGGGATTTGTACCGTCCTCCAAGGTCTCCACTCGTCCCATCAAAGAGAAAACAATGGGGCAGTGCCAAAACTTGATTTCCCCAAGACTGACAGCACAGTTGACGTGTCTGAGGTGAGGGCACCAGAGCAAACTTTGAACTCAAGGCCAGGCTACGTCAGGCTCTTTGGTCTGCCAGCCACAGCTACAAAAGAGGTCATATGCCGTTTTTTCAGAGGGTTGACTGTACAGGAAGCCATAGTGAATGTCAACTTGGGACTTAAGCATGGCTGCCTTGTGAAGTTTGCAAACATGCAGGATGCGTGTGATGCTCTCCTGTTCAACCAACAGTCACTGGGCCCCTTCTGTGTGGAGGTACGTGGAGCATCTGAGAAGATGTGGACCAGTGCGCTGCAAGAATGTGAAAATGCTTTGGATGTTGGGGAGAGCATGAAACCCAAGCAAAGCCCTCTTGGGGAAACGGCATATCACAAACAAAGACCCACTTCAGCACTGCGGATCAGGAGCCGACCTGTCAAATGGTTGGCCTCTAAATCGCCAAAAAACCAAAGACCTGACGGTGACTCAACAACCGCCTTATCACCAACTGTGGAGCATGTTGTCATGGTCCGAAATCTACCCCAAAAGATGACCAAGACTGAAATAAAAGAACTGTTTGGATGTCCAAATATTGCACACAAAAACGTTTTACATCTGCTTGACCAGGAAGGCAACAGAACAGACACAGCTTTTCTTTTTTTTAACTGCACTGAGGATTACGACTATGCAATGAATCTCTCGGGCTGCCATGTGGGCTCTGATGCCATTGAGGTTTCGTCAGTCACCAAGAAGATTATGACTGACATGATGGCCAGAACCAACCCCAGGAGGCTTGCACGCGATCTGAAGACTGACACAAAGAAGAAACGAATTCGAAAGAGGAAATCAGATCCAGTTGAAACACGAGAAGCACCACCATGCATGAACCCGGACCAGGCAGCTCAGACGTGCCTGTTTGTCAGAAACATGCCCGCAGATGTACAGAAAAGTCAATTAAAAGGCCTTTTTTGCAAATACAAACTTAAAAAGAATAACATCACCTTTCTGCTCGACAGTAATGGAAAAGGTATTGGTGAGGCTGTGGTACAATTTAAATCACAGAAGCTCGCTGAACAGGCTCAAAGGCTCCACGGTCGGGACTTCCTGGGGGCAAAAGTGCTTCTTACCTGCATAAATGTGAAGCAGATGGAGGACATCTTGGCAAGAAATGGTTATGGAAGTTGAACATTAATGCTTGAATAAAGACAAAGATCTTAATTTTTTCCATTAAGTTTGTCTTCTGGTTTGTAATTCTGCTAGATTGTAGCAGATTGTTAATGTTTTGTACTTATTGTTTGCACTATGCTCCGTTACCACTGTTGAGCATTTTTCACATTCCCTCTGAACATATCTTAAAATAAAAATTGTTTTAAGCTCTGTTTTATGATCCATTTTTAACCCAAAGAGAACATCCTTGTTTTAGCTATATGGCTACATCTGCTATGTGGACCCACTTTGAAACTGCTGGGGGCTTCTATGCTGCAGAAATCCATGATAATGGGAAGGATTTGTTATGCGTTTGACACGTCCACAGAAAATCTTGAAGTGTCTCCAACACTGAGACTACATTCAGAACTTATTGGAGCCCCATTGTGTATGTACCATAAGAACTCAATTACATGTTCTTAAGGAAACCATTCAATTGCAGCCTTGTTTAATGAATGGATTTCACATTTCAAAAACCACACACAAAAACCATTTTATCCATTATATTTAATAGAACTGGACCGTGGGAAACAAATGGCCATACATGTTAAAGCTGCTGAAAACATGCACAAGTCACTTTGTGTAAGACTTTCCAAGTTATAAATCTTCTGAAGTCAAAATCTTAAAAAAAACAAAACTACTAGGTAGCAAAAAAACCCAACCCTATACCTAAAAGCATTTACACAAATTCTAAGTTTTTAACTCCTGGACAGTTAGTGACTGACGGGATGAGAAGATCGAGGGGTCACATCTTCTGTCATTTGTAATACCTGGGTGTAACATCAGAGTACCTGGATGGACCTGCACAGACACACAACATGCCAAAACACAATCAAAGGGCAGCACAAAGAAAAATGCTTCACTTATAAATAAATAACTTGGAAATCAAAATATATTTATATGAGCAACAGGATATTTTCTTTGGCATCTTCCAGTCAACAATAAACATTACATGACTTTCTGGATTTGAGTCACAGATGCTTACATACCTGAGAAGCTACTTGAGTATCGGTCACTGCTGTTTGGCAATCTGGAGGGTGTGGAGGAGAAGCTTGTGGAGCTCATTGACAAGCTGTTCAGACTGGATCCCTAAGGAGGAAATGAACAAGAAAAAATTAAGGAAGCAACAACGCTCATGTTGCCAAATATACTTTCATGTGTTTCAATCAATGAGACAATTCAACAACTGAAAAATATGGACACATGCAAAATCTGGCTCAGAGTGACTTGTAGTAGAATAACACAGGTACAATTTAATTACAACTAGATTAGCATTTAGTAGGTTAGATCAGATTTAATGATTCATCTTTAAAATCTCATGATATGAGAACAGGATTGTAAAACAAGCACCATACCTTTGATACGCTCCTCAGCCTGTACTCCATCAGCACATCTGTTAGTTTCTGTGTCACCTTCAGGACTAGCTGTGCGTCACTCTCGTTCTCTATCCGGAAAGAGTCCTAAAATATAAATTGAGAAGTGACTGCATGTTTAAAAATAAATTAATAATTCATTAACATATTAAGTTGGAGACTATTTTGAGAAATGAGACATACCAGGTAAGTGAGTAGCGTATTAGGAGGGCTGCTACTTTCTGGAGCTGCTCCAATCAACCCTGGCCTCTCTGTTGACTTGTCCATTGGTTGGTCCATTAAACTACTCCCCATCTGGCTGCTCTGGTACTCGTCGGGATACATTCTGGGAGGGGGGTTCTCCAGTAGTCCACTCCTTCCGTAGCTATCTCTTCCACCACCCAGTCCAAAACCATCTCCAGCTGGGCGATGACCGATGCCATCTAGGAAAGGTCTTCGATCCATACCAGAGTCAAGGAAATCTTCCCTGGCAGAGTAGCCTCCAAACTCGGACTCCCCATACTCTCCCACTGGATAGTCAGAGAGAGGACCACCCTGAGGAGGAAACTGTCCATGAAACCTCGGGTCAGAGAACCTGGGACCTTTGAGAGAGACATGTTTGTTACATTCAAATGCAGTGATTAAAAAGAAAAATTGCACACATGCACACTCACACCAATCGTGCTTCAAAAATAAAAAATGACTCACCAAAGGGTGAGGGTCCCTTTAGTCCCATCCCTGGTGCTTGTGGAGGCATAACCTTTGGAACAGCAGAACCTGTGTAGGAGGAAAGGACATGAGAGACATTCACAACTCACGTAACCAACCAACAACAAATCCTTTCCATTACAAAAACTAAAGCAGAGTAACTTACGGAGTCCTTTGAAAGCCGGTACTTCGCAGGGCTCCTTCAGAATCACCTAAAAGCCACAAGAGGAACAGAAAAATGTCAAATCCACAATCATGACTTATAAATTAAGTACATCCAGTACTCAAATATACACTTGGGATATTTTTATTAAATGTTAAATAAAAATTTAATGTAATTGTTTAGTAAGGCTACATTCTGACTGCACTGCTTCAAGGAAACCACTTCCTCCTCATTCATTTCAATAAGTAAGGCCTGATCAAAAAAAAAAAAAAAAATAGGAGAAGAATACAGACTCGGCTTAAGTGTTTGTGGCAATGCAAACTTAGAAACACCTAGCATGCACAATACTGATAGATAGCTTCATAAAGTAAATGGCTGTTTACCTCACAATCATCGAGATGGAAGATTAAATGATTAATGCCGTCATAACTTTAGAGTTGCGACGACCTGCCTCTTAGTATTATAAACCCCTATATAATATTAAGCCTTCAAGTTCATGGATGTAGAACTTCCTAGATTGTATTTCATCTTCTCACCAGTACTTGCAGCAATATCCCCAAGCCAACGCATCATTTCCTAATATTATAGGCAAGAATCTAGCAAATATCACACCGAGGAGGATTTTGTGCCTCTGCTGCAGTGATATGGGCCTGACAATCACCTTGAGTTGCCCCCTCCCCTCTGTCTTCTCCACCTCAGCTGCAACTTCTTTAATTGTCTTCCTTACAGTAGGCTCTTTGGTGGCCTCTTCCTCTTCACAGGTGACCTTGTCAGGGTGGACCTTTTTCTGTGTACAATGCAGAAATATATAAATATAAAAAATATACTTAATAAATAATCTTGCCTTTGAGGCAGTCTAAAGGAACCAACAATACTCACCAAGTATCTGAAGCTGTGTTTCCAGCCTTTCACGTGGGCAAGCATATCATGCTGCAAGCGGGAGACGGCACAGAGTTTGCACTGGTAGTGTGGTGGGACAGATTTACTTGGGCTGCGGTACTCCCACACGTACTGAAGACCTGTAGACACGTGATGACCACTGGTTAGGTATTTCAATATTAGGAGGGAGGAAGGTAAAGTAGATGTGTGTGAGGGAAACAGCCCTTCAGCTTACCAATGATACACTCTGTGACACCCTTCAACTGTTTGCTGAGAGAGGGCATGGTCTGGATGGATGTCCCTTTTGTGAATACTGGGAAAATACAACTGTGGTCAGCACAAAGATTTATCATGATTCACAACTGATAAACAAGTGAGACAAACAAAGTTCATGTCCGACAAACTAGTTCAGCGAGCCACTTAGTTATACATTTCTGGGGAAGATACCTTAACCATAATAAATCATAGTAAAAGACACTGAAGTCAAGAAAATGTGTTGTGTTCTTACATTTTCTGCAGTGTTTGATGGCCAATGAATTTTATAATATAAACCAAACAACAATTAGAAACCCAAAGTCCCCAAGCCTACTTTTAAAGCCTTGGGGGGAAGAACGGGAACAGCAGTTCTTAGCTAACCCCCATTTAGTTAGGCCCAAACACCAGCTCCTGTGGTGCACTGCTTCTCGCTGTGTCCAAATACAGAAGTACTGTATCACTTCTGTGCCGCACTAATGAAGCAGTCCAACTGTGAACGCACGCTAAACTCCCTGCATAATTTAAAAACCTCTGCTAAGCAGGAAAGGTTTACTCAGATTAAGAAGTACTGTAATACAAAATGTTATCACTAAAGCCAGTGTAGCACAAGCAACTGAATAAAAAATTAACCCTGCATTCAGCAGTGTTAAAAATATTTTATGGAGAAAAAAACCCAGTGTTTATACAACCACCACAGCACACAAAGTGCATTAAACCTCATCTGCAACCATCAAAGAGGCGTGGTTGTATCACTGTATGTCCCGCTGTTTTGAGATGTTGCTAGGGACTAACGGAGCTTATGGTGCTGGTCTTCAAGGTAGCAACATCTTAGGAGAATGGATTGACATGTTTAAATTGCTGTTTTTTTTTTAAAAACCATTTAAATGTTCAAAATTTGATTTTTTAATAGGAGACTTGTGTTTTGCAAGATTATTTCTGCAGTGGCAAACACTGATCTGCAAAGACCAAAGCCATGGATGGCACCACAACAGCCCCCATCTCTGAGAGTGTGAGTCTCAAAGAGTGATGAACATGCCACCACCCATGACATGAAGCCAGGAAAACAAGGTCTCAAGCTTCAACTCTCAGCACTGGAAGTGGCACCGTACATAAAGGACTTACCTATATCAGCAGAATGCTGCGGATGCTGCTTTCTCTGTCAATGGAGGGAATAAACCCACATGAAGGAGAGAGACACATACAGGCATTAGTGACAGGATGACACTTAGCAGAGGACTGAACTCCTCGTCCATGTCCGCCACACTATATGTGCCACAGAGCCCTTATTTTCCTCATTCTCCATGACCCCTGCATCAAGCAGCGACAGTCACAGAGACACGTTTACAAACGGAGTCTAAATTGTGTAGTATGGTGATTAGTCTAAATTCTCATCAAATGAGAATGTAGAACAGCGACACTAAATTACTTGTTTAATAGGGAAGAGAGATAAAAGTTGATTCACTGAATGAAGGCTAAAGTACAAAGTTCAATATGCAAACATGTCTACAGGCAACATTAAAGAACACAGAGGTCAAGACCTCAGTAATTTTCCCAGGAGGATGAAACTGAGATGTTGCACCGAGCCGTTGCTCTTCTTCTGTGTATTGTGGAACCCCTGAATCTAAGCTTAACAGATGAAAACAGCACACAACAACACAAATGACATGATAACAACTTAACATCCACCCTCTTTTCAGGAAGAGCAAAAGGGAGAGTGATGTCAGTTTGAATCATAAGCTTTAGAAAAATATGGAGGTTGTTTCTGCTATATTTTGTAGCCTCAAAGTGGCAACCACTGGGGCTGAGGCACTCGTCGAACAACAAAACATGTTCCCAAAGGTACCCTTTCTTCAATCAATCAATAGAAAATTGAAGGAGACGGTAGTCAGAAACAAGCAGCCAATCACCTGGTAAATTCAAAATGCTGCATGCAGCTTATAAAAGTTAACGTGAATATTAAATTAAATTCATTGTGTGTTTTATGAATTAATTTATACAGCAAGTTCATCAAGTTTAAGAGTGGGATTTCAAGCATTGAATTTCATTAGTGTGTAGTAATCACTGCAGTGATGCAGGTGATTTACAAATTATGTAACAATGCAAGGAAAGGCTTATAAAACATAAATTTTTGAGAGAATCTCTCCAGGAGCCCTGCAAATATTAGATTCCTTTTTGTTTGTTTTGAGCGTGACAGGACTCAGAAATAAAAACCGAGTAGCCTGCCTTTAGATATTGGCTCAAAGAGCCAGGGTCATATCACACATGAAGCTCAATGTCAAATCTGAGAAGAAGTGAAAACGTGAAACAGTTTCAGAAGACTGAAGAAATGTTTGCATCGTGAAATCGACGAATTAAACTGTGTAAAATCGGTGCACAACAGTGACAACAGGCCACAGATGCGAGGCCAAGACCACACAATGGGGTCATCATACATCAGAGTGCGAACACAACCAAACCTGAGAGCACAGAGGCTGGCAGCAAGTCCACCTGTCAAGGACTGCTGCCGCCTGGCTCTCCATCAGGCATCACAACTGCCAGAGTACAATATCATTAATAAGGGAATAATTTATATAAAGGAAATCACGTTTCCTTCATGAGCGGTCAGCACCATACATGCGAGATAATGATAATGTAATTATATGCATTGTGATGGTTTAAGTAGTGTTTATTTTGTTGAATGTGTGTGATATTTACCCTTGCGTTTCTCTTTTGATTCTGCTGGGGCCCATTTTTTGGTGGAGGCTGGTTGACTGAAGCCTGACCCTCCATTTCGTCCGTTTTCACCCTGTGGGACAAAGAAAATGATAAGAGAAGTGATTCCCCTCAAAGATAGATACACGCTCTCATTATTGGTTAACGAGTTATGGTCTATCTGGATGAACATATACTCGTTTTGCCTGTGTTGCTTCGTTTAAGACCAGGCCGAGCTGACCAGTTTTGTGACAATATTACGTTAGCTGGGAAAATATCTAAGCAAGTCCAAAAACCAAATATCACAGGTCTCTCCGGTGGTTAAACACTAAGATAATATTACATAACTTACCCGAGGTTTGATATAATATAAACGCACACAGCGAGCACGATTCAGGAGGACGGACAAGCTAGGATGTAACTAATGCGGATAGCCGTTTGGGTGAAAATAGGGAGCAGTTCTTTCGCCTGTTAAGTAATCCGAATTTAACGCTATATTATTATTCTGTACCTGAAAATAAAAGCAAACAGCCTCTCATAACAACACTAAATCAAAATTGTCACATTAAATTGGGCTTTGTCAGGGAATAGCAATTCATACTTTAATATTATTAGGGCACATATGCGGACACCTATGCAGTGCGCTCGTTTTTGTCACCTCGCTGGTGCAAACAACATTAGTGTATTGAAAACGTTAATGTCCAGGACACGTGGGGAAAATTTTTATATTTGATTCATTTTCATTACAAGTGGGTAAATAATGTATTGTTAGGGCATCTTAAAGACACTCTATGAGGTCCCAGTTATAGAGGTTTCTTATTTTGTAAGCCCCGCCGAGGAGGTCTCAGGTTAGTGAGCACGTAGAGATTCAGAGGACCCCATGCATCAACACGAGATGGAATACCTATTTTCTTTTTATTTGTATTGACAGTTGTTACCGGGGAATACTATTTATCTCTAGACATTGAGTGAGTTTGATACAGTGTAAACCTCTGACTTCAACGTTATTAGAAAATACTTTTTTTCTGTGGTAAGTAAAATAAGAAATGCCATGCATGAAGCTGGACCAGCTTACGAGATAGTTAGCTACAAGCTATTTATGCAGAAATAGGTGCAGCTATCACTCTTGTTGTTTAAACGCTTCCCTAATCTCACTATTCAGAGTGGATTTCTGCAGTTTATGCTGCAAAATGTATGTTTTAATGCTTCAAACGCCTAACGTTACTCCAAACATATCCCAGTGGTCACTTTGGTTTTTATTTAAATCAATGCACTCATTCAATTCCATCATCTCTACCTGCATGTCCAGTATCACAGACAGCAGTATAGACTGCAGCGATGAAATCCAAGAAGAAGAAGAGACAGGACGACTTCCAGAAGGTCAAATTGAAGGTGGGAAAGACGAAGCCCAAAGCTGATAATGCCACCAACACCAACTTCCGTTCAAAGAGAATCCATCTAACTGAGCAGCTGAAGAGAGACACGAGTGGCCCCACCACACACAGGCAGCTTGGTATCAATGTAAGCTCTGCATCTGTGTTTCTCATGTCAGCAAACTTGCTGGCAGGCTCTCACTTTCAATAATTTTTTTCAACTCTAATATGTCTGCTTTCTCTCGCTTTCCTCCGGCTTCACCAGGAGCTCCTGTCTCAGCTCCACCATTACAGTGCCAATGTGAAACATAGTGCCTTGTTGGGTTTGAGAGAGTTGCTGTCCCTTAATCCCTCTCTGTTAGAGCAGCATCTCTCTCGCCTGCTTTCTGAAGTGGCAGCTGTTTTCACAGACAAGGATGGCAACGTTCGCGTGGCAGCTACACGTGTGCTCAGGTTAGTGAAACAACAGTGATACAGAAATACAATAAAAACTGCACTTTGCTTTCGTTTCACCCTCAAATGACATGGGCTAAACTGTTAAACTGTTAAAATTGTGCAATGCTCCCAGGTTTATTGCACAGTCTGTACCTGCAGAACGAGTGGCTCCATTTTCCAACCTCCTCAGTGCCCACTTGTCTTGTGCCATGTGCCACATCGAGACCGGCATCCAGGAGGACGCCATGAAGGTTCTTGATGTGTTGCTGGAACACTACCCTTCTCTGCTAGCAGCGCGGCCTGCACTGCTCCTCACTAACTTCCTGGAGTTGATATCTCACAGACAAAGCAGCGGGGGAGCCAAAAAAGCCCAGGATGCTAAGGGACGGACCTGGACACTGTCAGTCAATCCTAGCAGGGCTGTGACTGGCCAGCAGTGGCGGCTCTCTGTGCTCCTCAGGTATGTAGGCCATGTGCATGCACACTGATTCTGAAAAGTATATTAAATTACAATTCTAACCCTTTGTTTTGTGTCGCTTATATTTCAGGCTTGGGCGTTTTCTGCAGGCAGTAGTTGAGGAAAGACCAGTGGAGGAAAGTGATATTTTTGTCCCAACTGAAGGTGTGTTTGGTTCCAGTGCAGAGGGCAGGATTACACCTCTGTATCTCACCTGGGAAGAGCTCACCTACAGCAAGGTCGGAGTTAAGGTGTATGAGCATTCTGGGGCCAAACCAACTCCACGATCCACCTTTAGACTCAGGTATGATACCACAAACTTCTCTAACCATCCAGGAATAGGAAGAGACAGAATTTATATGAACATTTGACATAACAAAAAAAAGCCTGGTTTCAGTTGATTTTAAAAATTATATTTTAAGTTTAACAAATTCTTTTTTTCATCTAACTGTGTAGACCGGAGGTGGACCCTGGACCCGCAGTAGGTGAGGGTCTGGATTCAGCTGATTCTATTCAGAGCTTTGCAGCCACACTGGTGCCTCTTCTGCTAGAAGTGTGGGTAGAAGCCAGCACCGGTGACTGTCCCTGGAACAGCACCGAGGGCGCTCACCTGCTCACCCCAGAAGCCATGTCGGTAATGTTCCAGGTGTTGTCTGTTCTGCAGCTGCTGAGAAAACTGGCACCACAGCAGGAGCACAGGGATTCACTGGTGAGATGAGGAGTGCAGAAACATCACATAGGGATTTGTTTTTTGTACAAGAAAAGGTTTACCAATAAATGGATTTGTCTTTGTGCAGGATGCTTGGTTCCATAAAGAATACCTTGGAGATTTTAAGCAGCACTTCATGAAAAACTTTCCCTATGGTGCTCTGGACACACCCAAACATAAAAAGAAGGTTGAACTCAAAAGGTAAAGAATATCAACGTTAATGTGTTAAGAATGCATCCTTTCTTCCCACTTTTATTAATGTGAAGTAAAACTTTGTAATGCGGATCATGTGAGAGGGGAAGTCAATTATTTAAAGGTTAAGAACTTACACACTCAACCATTTACTTCATACAATTTGAATGTTTTGAATCATAACGTAAACTAGCTGTAACTACTGTAATCCCACCGCCCTTTCTTTAGGAGCAAGCAAACTGCAGCCGTCCCAGGACTGACAGTGGAGCCTCTGGCCCTAAACATCACACTTTGTCAGGTCATGGTGTCCCTCAGCCAGAGGCAGGGACTCGGCCGAGAGACGGATGGAGACTGGCTTACACCTCTGAGGACATTTGTCCGAGACACTCTGGGCAGCGGAGTAAAACTGAGCTACAAGCAGCTCCACATGCTGCTGGGTACTGTGTGGAAGATGGTGCTCACAAAGAGGAGCAAAAGTAAGCACATGCAGCGTCTTTGTGAAAGTGTGTCCGATTTTAATAAAGATCACAAGAGTTCAGTGTTATTAATAAAGTAATGTTGGCCGTAGAATGCACTCACAAATTGAAGTGTTTATTTCAATGCTTTATGAAAAGATAAATTATGGCGTGGTAATTTGTGAACTACAAGACATTCTTAATGTCCATTTTATAAACTTTAATGTCTCAATGTGTGTTTGTTTGTATTTGTGCAGCAGTGACAGAGGATCTGTTGGCAGCGGTGTATGTCTACTATAAGCAGAGGAACCTGACTCTACAGACACGATCTCTGCTGCTGTCTTTCTACAGCAAGCTCTACCTGCAGGAGCAAGGACACACACACATTGCAAGGTAACTTCAGTCATTGTTTTTCTACATGTGGCATCTTTAAACTGCAGATTTACAGGACCTGTATAGAGCTGATTGTCACCATAACCACTGCAGTTGCCACAAATTGGACTGTATCTGTTTTGCCCATTAAAATTAGATTTTTCTGAATTAAAAACCGACTTGTACGACATAACATAATGTCCTTGCACAGTAGCGTAATAGAAACATCAGCCAGACGACGTTTCACTACAGGATTTTGAGGTGAATCATTTGTGAAATAAATCTGATCATATGAGTTTTGTGAAGATTTAGAAAATAACAAAACTCACTGGCTATTGAAACAAACCTCAAAAACCTTGTCACCAATTATTTAAACTATGCATTGTAGATATAAAGCTTGCTTAACCAAATGCACCCCTTACTCCTCACTCAGATTAGAAACTCAGATGGCTTTGTTTTTGAGAAATTTGTCATTTCCAGAATATCCACACTTATGCCAGTTTAGAAATTGTAAGCATTGACAGTGACTGATTTGTTTATCCAATCAAATGCAGAAAGTGTTTATGATGATCATCTGTTGTATAGTCTACATGAAATGACCTTTTACTCAAGCTAACTTATCCAGGACTGTACCCTCTGTGAAAACTAATAATTCTTCTTTGTGCTTGTAAATGAAGTGGAGGGCAAGAAAATGTATCCTACTCAGGTTTTGAAGAACAATGTTCTGATCTACATAATATATGTTTTAGGCCTAGAGGGATGTAACAAAAACATATTTGCACGTTTGTTTGTGCTTAGACCCAAAAATAGGTCTATCGAGATCCAAGTGAAAATTCTTAAAATCCAGAGACAAGGACAGACAACACATTGTTTCTTAGTAACTTACTGTAACTTGGTTCACATACACATCTGCATGTTACCCCTCCCTCTGTCTCTCTGAAGGAGTAAGGTGCTGTGTTGCTGGTTGGCATCTCTTCCTGTGCAGTTGTCCCAACTGGGCCACCGTAACCCTGCTCTCTCTGCCCGACTCATCCTGTCCATCCAGGCTGCCGCTTCTCGAGGAAACAAAGACCTGCTGAACAGTCTGCAGACACACGCCTGCAGGCTCTACGGTACGCGCACTCAATTAAAGAGAAAAAAAAGAAACAACCAAATAAAAGCAGAAACAAGCACATAAAATTACCTTTTGAAAACTTTAGAGAGACTTTAAGTTTATTCAAATTGCTTGTTTGTTTATGTACAAGCACTTACACTGGCTGTGGGGGCATAAAGGCACTTCCAGGAGCAGCTGAGACTCGGAGCCCCAAAATGAACGCCCTCGTCTGGCCATAGAGTTGCCTAAAGGGCAGTAAAGAAAAATGTTTGGATGATATCTTCATTTAAGTTTGCAGTTACATCCTTTCAACATTTTCAATGAGCTGGCACTGCATAGGAAAGCTCAGGACACTTCTGCAACTGGTTGAGCCACTCAGGTATCACGCCCATGGGTGTTTTAGGTGCAGCCTTTATATTGCTGATCTGTATTAACATATTTAACAAGGGCTCTATAGCTCAGTGGTTAGAGCACTGGTCTTGTAAACCAGGGGTCGTGAGTTCGAACCTCACTGGAGCCTTAATTATTATTATTTTTTTATACTTAAGTTGATGTCTATGAAGATTCTCAGTCATCCAGGTCATAGTAATCCATCGATGGTTAAAATCAAGGGCAACTGGACTTGGTTGAAGATACTGGAAGACGTTTCGTCCCTTATCCAAAGGACTTCTTCAGTTCTGACTGACTGGCAGGGAAACTCAGCTATTTAACCTCAGTGGGGTCGTTATCCCGGGTCATCGATACCGCTGGTTCGTTAGTATTCCTTGGTGTTGTGACGACTGTCGTTACAGTCGTTGAGACTACCTGTGGCCAAGACTGAACGACCATCGTTGGCATCTTCACCTGAGGCCAATAGGTTACGTTTGTTGAGTTTCCTGGGAAGTGATGAAAGGACAGCATTGTAAGTGGGGGATAAGTGGTGGCGTAGACCCCCTCCCCTGTTCAATGACGGCTTCTCAACCCTGGTGTAGATGGCTTCCTTGACACCTCTTTCAAACCATCCATCTTCTCTGTCTAAAATGTGCACCTGGTGGTCCTCAAACGAGTGTCCTCTGTCCTTCAGATGTAAGTAGACTGCAGAGTCTTGACCTGAGGAGTTGGCCCTTCTGTGTTGAGCCATGAGTTTGTGTAGTGGTTGTTTAGTCTCCCCA
>NC_060152.1:16334680-16398839 GCF_021292245.1 Micropterus dolomieu
GGAAGTGATGAAAGGACAGCATTGTAAGTGGGGGATAAGTGGTGGCGTAGACCCCCTCCCCTGTTCAATGACGGCTTCTCAACCCTGGTGTAGATGGCTTCCTTGACACCTCTTTCAAACCATCCATCTTCTCTGTCTAAAATGTGCACCTGGTGGTCCTCAAACGAGTGTCCTCTGTCCTTCAGATGTAAGTAGACTGCAGAGTCTTGACCTGAGGAGTTGGCCCTTCTGTGTTGAGCCATGAGTTTGTGTAGTGGTTGTTTAGTCTCCCCAATATACAGGTCTGTGCATTCCTCACTGCATTGGACCGCATACACTAGATTGCTTTTCTTGTGTTTGGGTGTGCGGTCTTTGGGGTGTACCAGCATCTGTCTTAGTGTGTTCTTGGGTTTAAAAAAACACAGGGATGTTATGTTTGTTAAAAATCCTCCTGAATTTCTCTGATACTCCAGACACGTATGGACCATCGTTGGATTTTTTATACTTAGTGGCCATAAGAAAACTTCAATTATTAGTAAAACAAATCCAGTGTATTAAGGGAACTACTCGTCACTGCTTATAGACACTTAGAGGTTTTATATTTCCAGTACTGACTTAATGAAAAATAAATGTGTTAATTTATGTGAAAAATACATAACTGTTCATGCATATGAAAATGATTCAATAAAATACAGAAAGCGGCAACAGCGGTCAGGTTACCAAAGAGAAAAATGTTACTAAGACAAGAGAATTATGAACCACAGATCCCGGTTACACCATAATTTCCCTAGGAGGCAGTGTAACTCCATGTTCAGCACCCAGACAACTTTATAAAACTGAACTACAACCAGAGGCGGAAAGTGGTAACAAAACCATGTCCACTGCTCTGAGGATGGTCAGATAGTTAGGCTGGTGTGTGACAGAGGAAGCCAGGAAGGAGGGAGGCGGGGTAGTTCAGATAGAAACTGCCGCAGAGCCAGCAATTTACCATCACAAGACTCCTTTTGTCTGAGGGCTTCTGACATCAGCATGTGCGTCAGAGACAGACAGAACATCACACACACACACACATTATCTGAGCGCTCACTTAGTGGCTATGTCCGTCTGTTTTTTACTAGTCTGAACATATTCTTGTTTTCCTGGTATCACTTTAATGATCTCGATAGAACTCCATGTTATGTCCCCAGAGGGTGCTGTGCATTGCTGTCTCTGTGTAATTAAACGTGACGTATGCGTTTCTGTGTGTGTGTGTGTGTGTGTGTGTGTGTGTGTGTGAAGATCCACAGGAAGGAGTTGTGGTGCTGCTACCAGCAGAGTCCCAGCAACAAATGGTGCAGCTGCTCTACTTCCTACCCAAGATGTCCCAGTCTCTTCTGGCCAATCTAAGTTGCTGCTGCACTGCCGGGCGAATCTCTGCCGGCCTCGCTGCCTCTCTGATTCGTATCGTACACCTTAGGTGAGCATGAAAACCCCCGTACACCTGCGGAGGCCACACAATGTCAATTTATCAGCGCGTGTGTGTGTGTGTGTGTGTGTGTGTGTGTGTGTGTGTGTGTGTGTAAGGAGACTCTCATGTTTAGGAAAGAGATCTTTGACAGCACAGGAATTTTAGAATGACAATGTTACACCTATCAGGCTATAGTGTTGGACACTCGAAGCACTCCAGCCTGCCACCATCAGATGGCAGTATTGCTCTTTTACAGATGACCTCCTGACATTTCTTCTTCTTTCGTACTGGCCTGTTGACAGGTGCTGATGTGGATACCCTGTATATTTGATATTCAACTTAGTGGTGGCAATAAAAACAGCTTTTTATATTCTGTCACACACCCCAACAGCTTACCTTTTCCTGTGATGGTGAGTGTGTCTGTGTGCATTTGGGTGTCTGACCTTTCGCTTGTGTCAGTGGGGCAGTGTTATACAAATTTTGAGCGAAGGGAGTGCTGGGTTCATACGAGATGGGATGTGTGTGTAATGGGTATGATACAAAGAGCTCTTTGGGCGGCTGGAATGCTGGAGTCGTCATGGAGAACTGCGTAGACAGTTCTGTCTGCGTGTGCCTCCCGGGCTTCACAAAACACAGTTATTCACTCACATTTTCCTGCTGTTACAGATCTATACTCCGTTCAAGGCATTGAAGACATTTTCATACTGTATTTCTATGCACTATTACCCTCACTATTATTACAAAACACAGCATCATGAATAGTTCCAAGAGATGTGATAAGGAATATATAAGAAATTAATGTAAGTGGTGTGTCCAAAAAGCATAAGGTTGCATAGATTACAAGTTGTAAAAACGTTTCACGCTGAGAATAATTTCCTGCTTTGTGTTTAAAGCCGCGTTTGCGTCAGTAATTGTATAACGTGTTCACTTACTATGCTCTCCAGGTCATCTCTGAGCGGCTGGTCGGTTGGGAGCCAGCCAGCGGCTCTGCAGGATGTGGACTACATCAGCTTCCTGTTCTCCACCCTGACAGGCTTCTCGTCCGACAAGCTCGCCTTCCTGCAGGAGGCTGGTGACAAGAGCGCCCTGCCTCCCTCCCCTCTCTCACCCCTCAGCCTTTACCCGACCCCGCTGGACCAGTTCACACACCACTGGGATGTTGTTGAGGTGTGTTCACTGCATACTCTTACCAATGCTGCCAATCAGAAACTCTCGGATTTAATGTTGAAAATTAATCCAGAAGGGACAGAGACCAGGAGGTGAAGGAAGAGCAGGAAGAGACATTGTTTTGAAAATTGAACAGTGTTGATATTCTGGACACAGTTGTGGTCTCTCAGCCCCCTCTGGTCCCTCTCTGTCTCCCCAAATAGAGCTCAAAGGGTGAAAGCTTTATCGTGGCACTTCGGCTGAGAGGGGAACCTTTATCGCGGTGCGCAGGTTGGAGATGCGTGGTTATCGGGCATAGCGGATATGCACAAATGCTAATGAGAGCCTATGGCATGATGGGAGTGTGACATTTCTGCACTGAAATTACAGTTAACGTAACTATGCCCTGGGGCAAGAGTGTGTGAGTAAGTGGGGGGCTTATAATCACTAATTCAGCTCCTCAATTAAGCCCTCTGATCCTACCTCTCTCATCTCCCTGTCCGAGTCAATCATGGGCAAGGGGCGGGAAGGAGGAGGGAGGGGACAGGTGGTGGCGAGGGGGGAGGCATTAAGGGACGGACTGTGTCAACTCTGGTTTGACTAATGAGACGGGATTGTTTTTAATGACAGTGAGAATGCCAACAGGTGCACCGTTCTGACACACGCTGGCTCGCACTCACTCCTGCACTTCAGCGTGCACACACCTCAATTTGATAAAAACTAATGAGAAATTTGATTTGGATTTGAAGTTAATGGGGAAAAGCTGAGCCTTATTTTTCACTTTTAAAAGTTTGTGGCGGATCCTCAGGCCTGAAAGCCATCTTGTCTCCATCCCAGCAAGAATGCAATTTAGATGCTGTTTGTTTTCTTTGATAAAGGCACGGTGAAGTGAAGGCCTCACTTCATACAGACAGGAATGTAGAAATACTAATGTGGTTTGATAAATGCAGGATAAAGCTGTTTGAAAAACTCTAACGTATTTACAGCTGTGCTGTTTCATTTCATTGTCCTGACATTGTTTTTTATCATAAAGCAATGTTTAAGAAGACTGCTAGGTTTTCCCACACATCAGCTGTCATTACTTGACTTTTCACACCTGGGGATGTAAAGCTTTGGGAACCAACAGGGTTTGGGTCAATGTACCGGTTACTTTATGACTGTATATGACAATTATCCCCAGAATTGTGACCGAAACATAAACTTATATTTGTTGTTGACAGATATTACACAATATTTAGGACAGAAATTGAAAAAAAACGAAACAAAAAAAGATGCATCTTTCCATTTAAAAGAATTTAACAAAAATCTTTCAGTTGAAAGCACACAGCAACTTTTTTTTCCAAACATGTTGCTAAAATTAATCACACTTCTTTTGTAAGCAGTGTGTCTGTATGAGGTATTTCTATGGAAAAATCACATATGTTTGATATGAAATTATTTTTTATTAATTAAACTGTTTCATTCATAGGAAGTCTGCCACTGTCTGGAAGCTCTGGGTTCAAAAACTCAGTGTTTTGACATCTTGCAAAATGGCATCTGCAAATACCTGGTGAGAAACAGCTTTCATTAAGCAGGAAAACTACACTCAGGATTTCTCAATTATAGTCCTCAAACTGCTTTTCTTTATGCTTTACTGCTGTTGTCTTCATTTGAAAACATGATACACTATAAACATCCTGTATTTGTTATGCGTGTCTCAGACCAAGTTACGGGTGGTGCCTGACAGTATGGCGGCAGGGCTGCTTAGAGCTGTATCCAGATTACTGGACTTGTCCGTCCTGCCCATTGAGCCCGTGCTGCGCTTCTTGTCTCAGTGCTGCCTCAGCCTGCTGGCTCTGCTCATCACCCTGCAGCAGGAGTTACCTGCCGAAACCAACCACAAAAGGTGTGTGTTGAATAACTGCAACCCTTTACCTATCTCCTGTTGATTTCAAATATTGAACTTAATTGTATCAGTTTGCTGTTAATATAATTTCAGGTGATTAAGGGTTGCAACAATTGGGTTTAAAGCACCTTTGTGTCACATTTGCAGGGAGGCAATATGGGGTGCTTGTGTGTCTGCGTTGAGCACTGTTCCTCGCCTGCTGCGAATGGTTCTGCAGTTGTTGCGTGTTGGAAATCTGAGTGAGGAGGAGCTGCCGCGGCTTGGACAGATCCTATCAATGCTGCTGCAGCACGCGCCGCTCCACAACCAGCTGCTGGCCAACGGTGCTCTGCTACAAGAGATCATCCAACACCTCACGGTAAAAACGGCTCACATGTGAAATTCACAGGGATGGATTTTACTTTAAGCCTTTTGAACAATTGTGGATTAAGAGTTGGGATTGTAATTGTTCACCTCTCTTGAAGGCTGTTCATCTGATGTGTGTGTGTGTGTGTGTGTGTGTGTGTGTGTGTGTGTGTTTCAGAGGTATTCCCGTGGTGCGACCAGGGAGCAGTGGTTGACAGACTTGCTCTACTGTTACAGTGTCACCGTGGCTCACAGCTCTTCCGCTCGGCGTGGAAACCTGGGCCTTCGAGACATGTATTGATCAACGCACGCACCAGACTGGCACCTGGTGTGTTCGTCAGTTCACCCTCTCAAACATCTTACAGCTACATTGACAGACAAAACACTCACAAAGCTCAGTAGTGATGAGTACATACAGCTAAGCTTTCAGACAGGAGTACAGTGGATAAGTGTGTTTTTTTTTTTTTTATTGTGAGAATACACCACATTCTTGTTTTAAGAGCTCCAGTTTTTTTATTTCTTAAGCTGCCTCTCTCTCTGCTTCATTTTTATCCTGGTAATTGTTTGTCCTCCTTTTGCCTCTTTGGAGTATTGTTGCTGCCCAACCCTGTCAAGTGCTTACTGGGGCACCTGGTGACTTTTGATTAAAAAATTAAAAAAACATAATGAAAAACTAAATAAAGGGAAATCTGAGTGAGCTGCCTTTTGTGTCAATTTTTTGTTTTATTTTTTATAACAGAAACATTGAGGTATATATCTAAAATTACACAATATGGATTATTTTTGTGCAAATGCATATTAAAGTAAATAAAAACAGCATAGTTAAGAAATACACCACTCTCTTGAGAGGGAAAGGACTTAACTGTGTGTGTGTGTGTGTGCGTGCACGTGTGTGTGTGCGTGCGCATCTGTGGCTGCAGGTGGGCTATCTGTATGACCGGCTGTTGATAGACTGCCTCATTCTCCACAACAGGAGGAAAGGTTATCTCAGTGTGTGTGCGAGAGCGATGGAGAACGAGAGAGATGGCATGTGTGTGTGTATGTGTTCCTTCCACAATGGATGAAAGGTTATCTTTTACACACACCATTTCTGTAGACTTAACCCCACCCTGTGAGGTCATGGCTCTGATGTCATTTGGCTTAATTTTAGAAAGCTTGGCACCTTGAACGAACAATGTGTATAGTAATTCTATAGTGGTGAGGCCACCAGCCAGCTGAGAAAACATCAAAGAACACAAGTGTGTGTGTGTGTGTGTGTGTGTGTGTGTGTGGCTTCAATGTTTTCCCCGGCCTCTGGTCCCCTGTCCAGCACTATGCGGTCTCAGGTGGTAAGAGTACTGCTTGGCTTGATTCATGGCGTCGGTCAGGTGCACGCAGTCTATACTGCTCACTGTAAAACAAGCACATAAAATGACCTTTTAGAGACTTTAAGTTTGTTCAAACTGCTTGTTTGTGTATGCACACGCACTTACACTGGCTCTGGGTGCGTAAAGGCACGTCCAGGAGCAGCTGAGACTCAGAGCCCCGAAGTGAACGCCCTCGTCTGGCCATAGAGTTGCCTAAAGGACAGTAAAGGAAAATGTTTGGATGATATCTTCATTTAAGTTTGTAGCTACATCCTACTAACAGTTTCAATCAGCTGGCACTGCATAGCAAACCCCAGGACACTCCTGTAACTGGTTGAGCCAGTCAGATTCCACGCCCATGGCTGTTTTGGGTGTAGCCTTTATATTGCTGCTTGGATGATGATATAGTTAACAAAGGCTCTATAGCTCAGTGGTTAGAGCACTGGTCTTGTAAACCAGGGGTCGTGAGTTCAAACCTCACTGGAGCCTTAATTATTATCATTTTTTTCATATTTAGTGGCCACATTTAGTGGCTTTAATTATTAGTAAAAAAAATCCAATGTATTAAGGGAACTACTTGTCTCTGATTACTGACACTTACAGGTAGTCTACAAGAGGTAGTTCAGATTCAGTATTGTTAACATGTTTTATTCAGAATTATTTTAATATTTTTTTATTATTATTTTCTGCTGCAGTGCAATGGAAGACTCTGTCGACATGTTTAAAGTAGATCACATCTGAGAGCTTAAAAAAGTGGTTTCTTGGTAGCTTGTTTAATGTTACGAAGAGTGCCTGAAACATGTAAGCGTTGCCTCTCTGCCTTAGTATGTGTAATTGTGTACTGTTGGAGGAGCACAGTGGCAATAAATAATTAAATTTTACTGTGCTCTTAGTGCAGAGGTATAACATGTTTTAAATCAACTAATGAATCAAACTTGCACACAGAAATGCTTTGGCACATGTAGTTTTGTTATCTGTGATGTAAAAAGAAATGTCTCTCTCCGTGTGTTGCTACAGATCTTAGAGATGCATTTCAGATAAAATAATTAACAGGCAATTTAAAAATGGTTTATGATGATTAAACGGAGCAATGTGACCCAGTCCAGAGTTGTGCGTCAAATGTCTGAATACGTCTCATAAAAACAGCAGTGCGAGAACAAGTCTCGTGTGTGTGTGTGTGTGTGTGTGTGTGTGTGTGGCACAGTGTCTGGGTTTATGTGTGTGTGTTCAGCAGATTGTTCTACGCAGTCGTCTGACATTCCCCCTGACAGCTCTGAACTTTTCACAGTGCCAGGAATGACAGAGAGCGAGAAGGATAGAAAGAGAGGGAGGAGGGTGAGGTGAGGTGAAAAGGGGGAGGGGAAAACCACGTCAGAAGGTTGGATTGGGTTGGAGTGAGGAGTTTGGAGACGGCGTGTGCACTTGTATGTTTTGGCCCAGCGAGGTTTCTGCCCGTTCTCCCATCATCACCTGGTGATGTGTGATGAAGGTCAGGGCTGTCTGTGGGCCGATACCCTACCATAGGTTCCACATAGCCAACCAGGCTGATACTGTTCTGATATGTAGACTGAAGCGTCACTTGAACATTTACATGAGTTCCTGCTCCCAGAGTTAGTCACATACAGCGTGTTCTACAACGGTATGACAACCATCCTGACTTCCAGCTTCTTCTTCAATCTGTTTCCATAAAATTTAAGAGCTTTGAGCAATTGGGATGGAAAAGTTCCCACCTCAAAGGGTAAATCAACGCAGGAACGTGGGGCAGGAAACAGCTACTTTCACACTCTCTGTAGGTTACAACTTAAGAAAATTCTGCACACCCAAACCAATATAGGCTTTGACATCACTGACACACAGTATGCTTGAAAGTTTCAGCCTATTGGGAGCAGTGCAGCAGCTTTTTTCAGCCACAAGTGATTCATAGGTGGTTTACCATCAAAAGGATACGGCTGGTCATATCCTACATTCTATATATTTCATCACCAAATCCCATGAAAAGACAAAAGGCCACAGTGCATCAGTTCATCTCCCAGTAATTTCCAACGTCCTTACCCTGTCTGTGGCCCACTCCAAGATCATTTGTTCCCATTGAGGACATAATCGTTACAAATATAAACCAGAGTAAATGGTGCATTTGTTGAAGAATATTTTTAGGTGCACTAGCTAGTAATTAATGTATGACAGTGGGACAGTGAATGTGTAAAAAACTCATAATAAACTACAGTGCCCAAGTGTTTTTGGACAACAATGGATCTCAATGACTCAGAGGAATACGCTATTGAAGAATTTGGCTAAACTGTGTTTTCATGAGAATTGTTTAAAATAAATAATACAACCAGATAAATTGCTTTAAGATGCGGCCACATTTGCATATTGTCCCTACCCATATTTACTTCTTCTCTTGTTCACTTCGGTCGAAGCCCAAGTGACAAATTTAAGCTTGGGCTTAAGAGTTTCCTGCTTTGGTGTCAGCTCCAGCCGACGGAGTCACAGCTCAGACTTCAGGTTTGTTCAATTTTGACCTGCACATTTGCAGTCAAGCTGATGGGAACCACACTTTACACAATTACACCATTGGTAGTATAATTACACTACCAGACATACAAAGCATCGCTCTCAAGTTTTAGTTGAATGATTCAGGAGGGGTATGTGTGGTTCGCGATGGGGCTCTACTGGGGAAAGGGTGTGGGGTCCTTCCATATGATGTCTTGTTTTTTTCTTTCTGTGTAAGTGGAATTTTGTTATTTTGTAAGCTTTATTATGTTGTTGTTTGTTACACACATATATTATAAAGCAAAAAAAAAGCTCACCATAGATACTTTGTAGCACTGAGCTCTTTCTCGTTGACGGTTTAGTGGGTTGAGCTCGGATTTCCATCTTCTTCCTGTTTTGGGCGTGGTTTGAATCACCTGACTCCACCTCTTCGCGGGCCCTTACCTCTCTCCGTCTGTGTGCGTGGAACCTGCAAAAACACATTCATGCAAGCGCATACAAGTGCATGTCGTTCAATAATCAAACAAAAATATCTCAGACTGCGTTCAAAGGTCTAAAAGCTGGCAAGTCCTCACACTAATAAACTAAGCATAAACAAAGTAAACAGAGTTTATTCAAGGCAGTTAATAGGCAGCACATACAGAATATAATTGTGTAGCTGAATGGAAACAGTGGGCCTCCTGCAGCGGACTGGCAGCCTCTAAGAGAAACACAAGCAAAGAGAGGCTGCTGGTAGCTATTAGAGCAACACATCTGAACTTTTAGCCTCTTGTTAAACCAGTATGAAAGCTCTAGATTATACCCCGTCTGTCCCCTGCCTACTTGTCTCACCCATCTCCCACGCTCTCCCCCCACAGCTCAAGTGTTGATGGCATCCAGACTGAACATGGGGTGGTGGGGGGGGGGCACATGTGGGCACCACATGGCACTGCCAATCTCCCACAGCCAGATAAGCTCCTGCTACTGAACACCCTTTCGGGTACAAACACAAGCGCACACACACATGTAAACTCACCTTCGCCAAGCTCGCTGGATGATGCGTGCAGCCTCGTTGCTTGTGCTGTGCTGCTCTTTGTTGTGCTCCCTGTGTGTGTGTGTTGGGATAGGTGCATGTGTGGCAGACTGAGTCTTTCTTGAAGGGCTTTTGTGGTCTAAAGATGAACTACTTCTTAATGAGGGAGTGTGAGTTTGGTCTTTGGTGGTGACCTTTTCTGAAGTCTGCTCCTTGTGGTTTCTGTGCTTTTGTGGAGAGGTGCGAGCATCAGTCTTACCGGAGGCAGTCTGCACATGTGTCATGTGAGCATCTCTCTTTTTTAGAGGGATGCATTCTCTTATAATAGTGTCAGTTTGGTCCGTCGTAGAGACGCTTGTGGAAGGAGTGTTTGAGGAAAGTCTTTCCCTGCCTTTGGGCATGGAGGGGGGTCTGGGTTTGACGCTGGGTGGCTGGCTGCAGCTGGCAGGAGAGAGAAGTTCCTTCAGCCTGGTGGTGTGGGAAGCACCGGGCACTGTGTCACCGGTCACATGACAGTGGCGGCTCGAAGCATCAGGAACCTCATGTGGTTCAGCTGCTTTACTTTTTCTGGAGAATCTGCTCTTGTGTACTGGTGAGCGAAATGAAGAGAAAAGAAAAGGAAACATGAGATATACAAAAGATTTTGTGCAAAATGTTTCTGCTTTGTGTGTGTTTACTTGCGGGAATGCTGTTTTTTATTTCAAGAAAATATTTATCTTGGAGTTTGACAACCCACTAGACATACATTCAAACCATCATTAGCCTATTTCTGCACATTTGTACCTTTGTGTCTCTCCTCTTTGCTCTTAGTGCGTTCAGCTTTTGATGATTTCTTTGTTTCAACCACCGAGTCATTCATGGACAAGTCCTCTAGAATGTTCACTAAGGAGAGCTTTTCCTGCTCTGTTCTCACCAGAGGGACCCTCCGTTTCTCATCAGCGGCCACAGACACTTGCTGTACAGCTTCTCTCCTCCTCAGTTCCTCCTCTCGCTTCCTGAACACAAAGAAAAGCAGTGGGATCTGAGTTTGTTTTAAATGTATGGACATTGACATGGACAGAGAGATCAAAACATTGTGTTCAGATGAGAATATTAAATATTACATATATTTTAGTTATACTAATGCACCATCAAGTGTGCAAATAAAAAATGACCACTTCACACAGGCGAAAGTGCAACTTTCTGGTTCATGCCAAGACAATAAAAAGTACTCTTTCTGTGCAAAGACAGTTTTTTAGTTGTGGAGTAATAAATATTTCATGCATTTGGTCACAACTTGGGGGCAATCTAATACGAAGAAAAGATGCCGTACAATAGATTACTTTGTAAGAAAAACATCTCATAAAAGACTTATGTTTCAATAAAACTGCATGCTTGAAATAACAAGAAGTCAATGTGCCCTCCTAAAACAAATTTGCCTCTCAAAAGCAATATGTACGACAGAATAAAGGTGAGACTGGTGAACAAATGACAAAACAGAGAGCTAGCCAGAAGAGAGAGACAGCGGGAAGACTGATGTGTGTGCGGGGATGACAGAGAGAAAGATAGATATGGAGAGAGTGTGACTCTTCCTATATGGGCGAGAAGAGGAAGACAGAGACAAATATTGAAGACAGAAACAGGAGTGAGTGATGAATGGCTGAGGCTTCAGTACATGTGTCTCTGTCTACGCACACAAACATGTGAGTATGTATCTGTGTGTGCTCATCTCTCACTTGGCTGCATCCTTGCGCAGCTGCTCATGCCTCATGAGGAGCTGCTTTCTCTCCTTGAAGGCCTTGCGGACGGTGTAGCCCTTGTAGACAGCCTGGATGGAGGCAGCAGCGATGTCCTGGATGGCTGCGATTGACAGAGCACCATGCTCCAGCATGAACTGAGTCACCTCACTGTGCCCCCCCAGCAGAGCGTAGTCCAAAGGGGTGTATCTGCAAACCACGGACACCAGTGTCATTCATAAATCTGTTTTCCAGCTTCTACCTCCCTGTCTCCTCACCTCCAGTTCCTCCATCTCTCGACTAGCTCTGTCCTCACCTCTCCTCAGTGTGCTCCATGTGATTAGGAAAGGCATTGTAGCCCAGTAGCAGTTTCACAGCGTCCAGGTAGCCATTGTTACACGACCAGTGTAGAGCAGTCCGCCCCTGTGCAACCATAAAAAGAGCACCCATTCAAACTATAGCTGTGTTCAAAGTTTCAGATAACATACAGATGCATGGATGCATTCATGAACGTTTGAGCAGATTTCTACCTCTTTGTCCTGTATGTTTGGATCAGCATTGTTCTCCATGAGAACAGCCATGCAGGTGATGTAGCCGCCATAAGCAGCACACTGCAGAGGAGTCCGTCCTGCTTGGTCCTGCCCAGCAGAAGTTTAAATATTTAACAGTCTGGTGCAGAACAATTAAATGAGTAGCTAAGGATTAATGAGGCTGATCCTGATTTTATCCTCACTGCTTGTGAAACAGTGCAGTGGAATAATTAATATTTGATTCATATTGGACCCACCACTTCAGATGTGCAACTAATTTTTGTTGCAATCAATGGGGGACAACAATCCTTGTTTAGTGGATAGAAAGCCTTCCGCGGTGCAGCCAAAGCTAACATGATGCTAGATTTAAAATAACCTCCCAGGTTTGTTACAACAGACTGTTGTATCATGTTAGCTTTGGCTAAACTTTGGAGATCTTCTTGTGCATGAAACAAGGATTGTGGATGGAAAGCTAGAGCTGCACAGCCCAGAGACAGATAGGGATGGGATCAAACTTCCCTATTTACTATGTAAAACTATGGAGTAATGACTATTAAATAGGGATTTAAAGATCCTGTTTCTGTGTATGTTTTGAGTGTGTGCATTCATACCTGTACATTGGGACTAATCCCATTCTCCATCAGTATCTGGCAGACCTCAGCATTCCCTCCCAGAGCTGCCCAGTGCAGAGCAGTGTGACCATCCACGTCTACCAGATCCACGTGTGCAGAACCTTTATTCATTACACTGACATTTCAGTTGAGGCATTTAACTGACACACAGAAATGTGTAGTAATACTTACTGTACATACTGTATGTACCAACTGCACCCACCTTTGATGAGTGTGAGAATGACATCTCTGTGTCCCATCTCGCAAGCGCGAAACAGCGGCGTGTGTTTCATCACATCTAGAGAGTCGACCATCGCTCCCCTCTCCAACAGCAGCTTCACTGTGCTCACATGGCCTGACAGGGAGGCCGCATGGAGTGCTGTGTGAACACGCACATATATATGTAAAAAAAACTACCCCGAGAAAAGAATACGAGGCTCTTCCCTCATCTGCCTCTTCTTTGTTCATTCATCCCCTAGACTGTCGCTCCTCTCTGGGCTGTGGCTAAAGCCCAGTCAATGGAGGGTTAAACCAACACAGACATTTAATGAGGAGCAATATACTTAAACCTCCTTGTGGCTTCCCCTCCGTCCCCTCTCTCCAGTCCCCAGACAGTACAGACTAGAGTCAAGTGCATGGAAGTGATCTGGGCACCAGTCAGCTCCACTGCCCTTCACACCGT
Organism: Micropterus dolomieu; assembly: GCF_021292245.1. Taxonomy (NCBI): domain Eukaryota; kingdom Metazoa; phylum Chordata; class Actinopteri; order Centrarchiformes; family Centrarchidae; genus Micropterus; species Micropterus dolomieu. The sequence continues at coordinate 16,347,872 of NC_060152.1, forward strand.
CTCATTAGCATGACTCAACCGTTGCATGTTATGCATGCATAAGCAATGACCGCCTGGCTGAGCAGAGGGGCTATTGCCATGGAGATTATAAGTCCAAAAAGCGCCGGGGGTCAGAGAGTGGCAATAAGTTGTGTGTGTGTGTGTGTGTGTGTGTGTGTGTGCGTGCGTGTGGCAATAAATTGTGTGTGTGCTCATCAGAGGACAGTGCTGGCAGTGGTGGGAGTCTATTCAGCGAGCTCACACTAATTTTGCTGACACTATCACTTCACTCTCTCTCTCTCAGCCTCACAGTCTCTCTAGCACCTTGGGGGAAATCCCCTGTGACATCATCATCCCTAGCCTAAAACAAGAAGCAGGCCACACACAAACAGAACAAGGATAAAAGTGTGTGTGTGTGTGTGTGAACAGTATTGGGAAGAGTAGGGGGTGCGGGTCAAAGCCTCGTTTTCCGCTCTGATTTCTCAGGCACTCACCTGTGCCTCCGTACTTGTCGGCCATGTTGATGTCAATTTGAGGGGTGAGGGTCAGCATGGTGCGGATTACATCGTCACTGCCTTTCCCAGCGGCCCACATGAAGGCTGTCCTCCCCTCCAGATCGGGTTCATCCTTCACAGACGGGTGAGACAGAAACACACCCACTGTCTCCTACTCACCGCACATACATACAGAAGACCATTATTTCAGCTTAATTTAGTATTTTGGACGGTATGAAAAGGGAGACATTAAATCACACATTTAAAGGATTAATGTGCATAGTTCTACATGACTAGGCAACATAAAACTTGGGACAAACTAATAAAATAAATCTGTAGATTATCATTAATAAAATCACTCCATGTCAAACAGTATACAAATTAAAATAGTAAACATATATTTCCAAATTCCCCATAAACTATAATTTGACCTTGACAATCAAGCATGTAAAATCATAATAATAATTTGCCTTTATAAGACAGCATTTTCAAGGATGCCGAACATGCAGGATGAGACAGCTTTATTTTATCATAATAAATATTGTATTTTGGATAAAGATGCTTGATGCTGAATCAGCAGGTTTTCAAGCTTTGTGTGTGAGTGTGCATGACTCACAGCATTGTTGCTCTGAGCACCATAATGCAGAGGTGTTGCTCCTTGGCTGTCTGAGGGAATAGTGCCTGATGTGTTTCTCTCCAACAGTATGTGGACGATTCTTGCGTGGCCTGAAAAACACATGTTTTCCATTAGTGGGATGTACGGGTGAGAGATAAGGACAAGGATACACGATAAGGATCTGGGATAATTGCTCACCTTTTTTTAGTTAACTAAAACTGTTAACAGAAAGAAGCCAAAAAAAGTACATCACCTCAACAGAAGTCCACTCTCACAATTTATATAATTACTAACCACTGTGTTTCATTGTGTGATGCTATACAGGTTGTAATAAACCCAAAGAAACAACAAGAGTCAACAGCTTTGCTAGCGGCTCTGTGATGCTGCTCTTGGGCACAGTGGTGCTTTGAGCTGAAATTCTAATGTCAACATGCTAACGTTAACCAGGTATAATGTTTACCATGTTTACCATCTTAGTTTAGGGTGTTAGCATGCTAACATTTGCTAATTTGCACTGAAGTACAGCTGAGGCTGTCAGCTGACACAAAAGGAAAAGTGAGGGGATCATCAAAGTCAGTAGGATTCATCCTCTGGTTACCATGACCATCTGTATGTATCTGATAGTTGTTGAGATATTTTAGTCTGGATTAAAGTGGTGGGCTGACAGACAGACCATCAAACAAAATTGCATTCCCTAGAGCCAGGCTCTATATATATAAAATAAATAAAACATAATCTTATCATGGGGGTAATAACTCGTCTATTTTGGCTTTGATTCAGCTAACCAGTGTAAAACTTGTTCTCATTGGAATTTTGTTTTTAGGGGAAAGTGGTTGTAATTTTCCACAAAGCCTGAAATCCTTCATTCACAGTGTGCAGCGTTCATTCGGGCTGCAGTAGGTCACACCCACCGAGAAGAGCTGCCCAGTGCAGCGGTGTTCTGAAGAGGTTATCATAAGCTGTCACATTACAGCCCTCGTAGGACGTCAGCACCTCCACCACTGCCTCATTACCGTCTGCAACGGCAAAGTGCAGGGGAGTCCGCCCCTCATAGTCCTGCCAGTTTAACAGGGACTCAGTTGGCGCTGCCTCCTTCTCACACACACACACACGCACGCACACACACATACAAGACAACCACAGAAAAGAAAAACATGCAGACTGACAGGTGAGGATGGAGGATGATGATGACAAATTTAGTCAGTGAGTGTGTGTGTTTGTGTGTGTGCAATAGTGTGTACCAGTATACAGCGGACGGTTTGTGTAGCGCTGGGCTCCTGACTGTGCGCTGCCCAGTGCAGAGGGATCTTGCCCTCACTGTCTGGGATGCCAATGTTGGAATCATGCTTGATCAGAAGGCGAACGTGTTCTGGTCGGTTATAAAACGCTGACCAGTGGAGAGCAGTTTGCTGTACAAATAGAAAGTGGGACAGAGAGAGATGAAAAGGAAGAGGCAAAGATGATGGATGAGTTTAAAATAGAAGCAGCCATTGTAACACGAGGTTTGAGGTTTCCATTTAGGCTCAAAAAATTACTCCACTTTGACATGGGGAGGAAATATGAGGGCAATGTGCTACACAAAGATCATATTGAAGATCATGCCTCCGTGACGGCTACTGAGCTATTCTGAGATATGCAGAAACCACTGTCATCTGACATGATGATGCATATTGGATTATTACAAAACGAACTACTGATGTCAGATACACATCAGCTCCAGAAGAGAGAGGAGACTGTGTGTTTGTATGTTTGTGGTCTTATCAGTAGGACACAGGACAAAGCCACAGATTGTTAAATTGTTCACTGCTGTGTGTGTGCCTCTCGGGGGGTTCATGCGTGTATGACCTCAAATTCCTGCTGCTTCTAACGAACTGTCTTCAGTCAGTCAGTTATCTCTTTACAGGTTATTGGTCAGACGCCCAGACAGGCTGGTTTCTAACGGAGGACAAACTGTGGGCAGCTGGGAAGACAAACAATCTTCCAACAACTTATTTGTGTGTGTCTGTACTGTAGTACCTTGTTCTTGTCTTGCGTATCAACCTCTCCAGGTCCAATATGTTTGAGTAGCAGGGCGAGGGCTTTTTGGGAGGGGTGTCGGGTGGCCAGGTGGAGCGGGGTCATCTCCTCTAAATCTTTCTGCAGCCAGTTAGCACGCCTGGACAGCAGCAGCTTCAGGAATCGCACATTCCCCTGCAACGAACACGTACAAAAAAAACCCAAATTGTGCTAAATATTATCTCAGAAATCACCAACTCTCCTTGATATTAGTCATGAACCAGCAGCAATGACACACACACTCCCACACACACAGACTCCCCAGGCGTTTAGCTGTGTCTGGTTCAATCCACAGGTCATCCATCTTCGTTTGCGCCTCCTGCCTCTCTGTTCAGCGTCTGTGATGAGCTGTTAAACAGTAAACAGCGGCTCTGCAGCCTGACAGAGCCACCACTCTCTGCCTGTCATCCCCTCCACATCATCATCCTCAAGTTTTGGTCTCAGCGTTTCTCCACCAGGCCGTGGGGTGATGTATTGTGCAACAGCTGTCGCTCATCAGCGTGGTGTGTGTGTGTTTGTGTCCATGCCGGCATGACTGTGTACACGTGTGAGAATATTTTGTATATTTGCCATCCTGTGACCACAAATCCACAGTCTGACAGATCTATCTTGTGTGTGAGCATGCATCTAGACTGTGTGTGTGTGTGTGTGTGTGTGTTCCCATCCTCCCTATTCTCAGTCCAATTAGATCGGTAATCCCTGGCCTCTCTCCCTGTCTCAGCCATTTATTGATCAGATGTCAACGAGACAGGGCTTCCCATCACTAGCATCCCCCAACACACACACACACACACGTGCACACACACTCCCTATCTACTAGACAGACCCCAATAACCTATTACCTCCCCTCTTTCTTCAATGATATGATGATTCTGTATCAGCACACTCCCATAAAAGTAGGCACAGACACATAACTGAGTTGTAAAGGGATATCATTAGTGCCACATCCTACTGTTCCCCTGCCACATCCCTTTAGAGTGAACACACCACTCTGTCTAGAGGTGTCCTCATTAACATTGTCTCCTCAGACTGTTCCTCAGTCTTTAATGAAGTTTACAGAACATTCAGCTCCTCTTTTTTTTTTTCCAGTATCAAAAATGCTGTGAAACAGGGCTTTCTCCATGCAGAAAAATTGTTTATTTACAGGAATGTGTATAAGTGAAACTCATAGCTACAATGTGTGTGTAGCAGGATTATACCCCCCCCCCCCCCCCCCCCCCCCCCCCCCCCCCCCCCCAAAGCCCTAAGGCCATAACTATAGCCACTAGGGGGCACTGGCTTCCCACTGGAGTTTATCGACTATGGAATTGCCATTAAACCTCAGATCAGACCTAATCTTCATATTCCACTTTTATAAATCCACCCCTTATCAGTTCTTCTGAAATAAACTTAACCACAAAAAGGGGCTGACATATGTGTGACAGTCAACATTTGTGTGTGCTTCAGTGTACGTCTGTGTCAGGATGCCCATACCTTCTGCGCGGCAAGGTGCAAAGCGGCGCGCTGGCTGTGGTCGGTCTTGTTGACCGAGGCTCCGGCCTTTAGCAGAATCTCTGCACAATCCAGGCGGTCAGCCAGCACACAGTACATCAAAGGGGTCCGGCCAAACTGGTCCTCACGGTCCCGCAGCGAGGGATCTGCTACACACAAGGACACATACAACAAACACAGTTTGAAGGTTTAAGTCAGAGGGTAAGCATTAATAGTGAAGATTTGGGTCAATATGCGTTGTATTCAGTTCAACAAACAGAAAGGCTTTTGATGGAATATGTTATAAACTGTTTTTAAACGGTAACTCCTTGTACTTAAAATGCAGTCTTTTACTGCTTCAGTTTAATAGGAGTTCCACTTCCACTTTTCTAAATAAGTCAGAGCAGCTGGAACCCCAGATGGAAATACTTTAACATTGATAAGCTGGAGGACCACATCGCCTCCTTGCGAAGAGTAACATAAATGGCACTGATCATTTGATGCTATTTCTCGCCACACATTTCAATTTTGTATTCAAGTTTAAATCTCAAAATGGCTTAATGTCCAGATAATGACAGCACTTTTGCAGAAGTCTGGACCATCCTTTAGCAGAGGGGCCGCAGTTCCAGCTTCCATGCTGATGAGCACCAGCTCTGCTGTACCTTCTCCAAAACTCCTACCAGCTGCTGCAGCTGACCCTGCACTCTCACTTCCCTACAAATGGGGCCAATATAAAGAAGTGTTCCTGATAGAAATCAATAAAGCACCACATTACTACAGATTAATATGAACTGAACCCTGTGTGTTTGGGGTGTTTTGGTGGCCTAGGCCCTAGGGGTTAAGACGCACATGATATAACCGCATTGACCCCGTTTCAATTTCCAAGAACCTTTCTTGGATGTTATATCCTTCTCTCTCCCAATGTGTTCCCTCTCTGTTTCACAACAGTCACTGTCCAACATTAAACTTGTGTGATGCAGGTGATGTAGTGAATAAACCTGTAATATGTCTAGAGGCTGACTGGTTGTGTGCTACTTACCTGTGATGAGTTTGAGAAGGGCGCTCCTATCTCCATTGACAGCTGCAGCATGGACCTGCGAGCCCAGAGAGGCAGGTCCTGGGCTAGACATCGCTGAGGCCTGCAACACAAGCAGATAGAAGGTCACAACTCAACCTGCAGCAACTTGCACTCAACTTACTTCAAGTATCAAGTATTTAATACAGACAGTTTCCTTACCATTCATTGTCCTGCAAGCACACCCCACAACTGGATATAGTTGCGCTTCAATAGCTCACGCCATATTATATGCCATAAAAGCCATGTTTAAATGGCAACTACTAATGAAATCACTTCAACATCTTCCACAAACATCGATCACATTTCAAGCAGATAACACACACCTGATTCTCCGTTCGTTTTCAACATCACAATGAAACAGATACTTCCCAATGTTGGCTTACAGTAGGTAGTGTGTGTGTTTGTGTGTGTGTGTGTGTGTGTGTGTGTGTGTCTGCTCCTGCTGAGGGGGCTAAATCTCTTCCTGGCCCCACTTACCCAGAGCCCAGTGAAAGCTGGGTAATCTGCAGACAGGAAGCAGCTGGGGAGGGGGAGACCCTGTGTGAGCGTGTAAGAGGGGGGTCTCTCTTCATGTCTTATTCATGTCTCATTAATACTGCAGCATACCTTGCTGTGTGGGTGTGTGTGTGCGTGTGTGTGTGTGTGTGTGTGTGTGTGTGTGTGTGTGGGAGGGTTTAGAGATGTGGGACAAGCCCTGCGGGGCACAACAGAGAAATCAATTATTGCCCCTAAACACATAAACGCTGGAGGCACAAACTCGTGCCACAATCGGAGATTTCTCCAAGACATTTTCATTAACAGTCACATGAATAAATCTGATTCACTACTTATGAAACTTGCAGTATAAAGAGGTTCTATGCAATACAACTGATGGGAAATATTGATAAAGTTTAAGCAGGCTGATTACTTCTGTCACAGTCTTGAGAACTTTTTAACTCTTGGTAAGAAAACTGAATGAAGGGAGGAGAGAATACTCTGGTGTCCTCCATCCTTCCTTCTCATCCCCCTCTTCCTCCCTGCCATCGCCTCATAAACAGCGCTCTTATAGACACTGCGTGCAGCATGGCAATTACCCATCATGCTCGCTGCTTTCTCACGCTCTGCCAGGTAGTGGCGGAGACTTAATACAGGTTCGTTAATACATTTACAGCAAAGTAGGGCTATGTGAGCATAAAGGAGGATGGGAGGGAGAGATGATAGGTGCGTAACATAAAGGTGTGTGTGTGTGAACATAGATGTGTGTGTGTGTGTTTGTGTGTCAGTGTTTGTGTGTGTTTGGCACATGTGCCATGTCATGGGAAGTGATTTTCCGTGAGAGAGAGTTTTTACAGGGGCTTTACCAAAATCAACCACAAACATCTCTAAACATCTCTAATTTAGAGTGATTACTCAGTCAGTAATGCACGTGCATGCGCACATACACAAACACAGTCTGCAGATGCTAATATTTAACACATGCGGAAATAGCAGAGATGCCATAGTCGCACTTTCAGAAAGAGTAATATCATGATTATGATGTTGACATCCTCTTACACAGATGACTAAATGAGACAATCTCATATTCGCTGTGCTTCTTTAAAATTTTTTGAAAAGTTCAAAACTTTTCCTTCACTATTTTTAATTTTTTCTGCATTTTTGGAGTCAATATGAAAGCCCCCAGCTGCCACAATAAAATACAGATATAAAATGATTTGTAAATAATCTCGGACTATAATAAAAATATCATAATTTGACCAAACACTGACATGAGGGACACAAGTCAATATCTGAATCTATGTGAGGGACATTCATATCGCCAAAAGAACAGGCAATTAGAGTTTCACGAGGGCCTGTTTTGTGTTTTGGAAACACCTACGGTGCATCCAAATTTGGCTAAAAAGGCTTTTGCAATGCAGTGTCTGAAATCAAACAAAGGAGGGTGTAAAAACAACACTAGGTCCTGTTGAGAGGTTTGGAGTGGTCTCATTTAGCCATTCATATGTGTTCCTCAGGGAGCGCTCCACTTGTTAATACGAAGACAATAACTCAGAGTAAACTATTGATCACAGGCTGAGGTCCAGACTAAGTGATTGTGCATCTGTATAAGTATTGATTCATGCTGATGCTGGCATTATTTAGTCTTTATTCATATTCGGCCTCATATAACTGCAGTGAGTTTAACAAAGAGTCCACACCCTCCCACGAAACCTTTCAGCAACACTACAGGAGTGCTGCGCATTTACACACTGCTTCCTCCTCACACACACACTGGACGTGTACTGTAACTAACACTTCAATTGATGCTATTGAGACAGACAAGCAAAGAAACCTTAAAGTGAATTAAAGTGTGTGTGTTTGTATACAGCGTGTTTGACTATACGTTTCTCTAGCTGTCTGTCACCGGGAAGGTGTCTGCTTTTGATAGCGGACATAGCTAGGGCATGCTGGGTAAGCAGTGGGGAACAGAGTCTGAACCTGTGGCTTTTATTTCAATTCTAGACAAGCACACAAACATAAATACACACACACACACACACACACACACACACACACACACATTTTATTTAAGTGTCTCTTTACACAGTTTACACAGTTATGACAGAGTGAGTTTAGGCTCTTAGCCAACATGGGGTTATTATGGATGCCTATACCACCTACATGTTTCCGTGTGTGTCTGTGTGAGGGTGTACCTATGTCTACCTACATAGGAGGTAGAGACTGCGGGGATCAATCCCTGCATTTTGACTGACAGGTAAAGAGGTTGAGGAAGGATAATATCAGCCCACAGGGATGCCCAATCTGTAAAGCCCTATTTCTGGGGGACTTCCTGGTTCCCCAAGGACCAATGAGCTGGCTCCCTCAGCTGGGGGCCGAGCCCTGGGGCACAGCGGGGCCAATCAGCAGGGGGGCAGAAAGCTGAGTGACACATAGATCAGCTAATTTACATCATTACCACAATGCATCCTGACAAATGAGCCCCCAGGGTGTGAGCCAATCACCTGGGAGAGTAATGCAATTAGGCGGGACCACAGCTGTCAATCTCACAACCACGGGGGTCAGGTAGAGACGCCTATGGCTAAAACACCCCTGCCTGCTGCCTGTCGTTCACGCACACCATCTATATATGCACACACGTATATACACTGTAGAGAGGGAACACACAAATCACTGGTGCAGATACAAAGTGTAGCATGATAGACGCTGGTTCTCTATCCATCTCCTGAGGGTGGAGGGTAGGAGGGAGTCAGGAAGGGAGGTGGCGTGTGTGACTGCTCGAGGGACACAGACACTTGTGTCCTCTGAGGAGTTGCACCTGAGCGCAAGTGTGTGCATATGTACATACATCTGGGTGTTTGTGTGTGTTTACATTTGCCCATGTGTTTTCGCCCACCTGGGGCACAGTGTTGTTTATGCTCGGAGTCTGAGCTGTACACGAGGACTATGACAACAAAAGGCAGGGGGAGGTAAAGTGGTGCAGAGTAGGCCTGTATTTGACTGGCATGTAAGCAAGTCGCTGCTGCTAATGAGGCTTATCTTAGTCTCATTAGGTGTAGTGATATCATACCGGAGCACTCCATTCAGTCGATAGGGTTATGCCCAGCATGTCGTTAATGTTTGTGGTGTGTGTGTGTGTGTGTGTGTGTGTGTGTGTGTGTGTGTGTGTGTGTGTGTGTGTGTGTGTGTGTGTGTGTGTGTGTGTGTGTGTGTGTGTGAGGGCTGGTCGATGCTGCTGTGACTGGCAGACTGGCAGGCGGTGCTTGAGATTAATCAGAGGCACTAATAACACCCAGTCTAATGCGAGATATTATAAAGAAACACCGCGAAAAACAAACACATAACGTCCACAAGAGTGAGCTGATACAGTCCCTGTCACCTTGTGTGTGGTTCAGGCACCGCTGATGCAACGCTCTGAGAGTTAGGGGAGCTGTGTGTTTTGTGTCATCCCATTATATCACTAATGAGCCGCCCTCGGGTGGGGGAGAGTGGGGGGTGGGGTGACAGCAAGGCGGACAGGAAAAAGACAGATGAATAAAAAGACTGAGAAGAGGAGGGGAGAGCACGAGAAGGGGGAGGGAGACAGAGACCAGCTTGGGGACTTTTCCTCTCCTCCCCTCCATATCCTTTTCCCAACACCTCTGAGTCTAATTGGACTAAAACTGTGATCTAATTAAATGTCCAATTAAAGTGCAGAGAGCAGTGTGCCCACCGGCGAATCAGAGTACAGGGACATAATCAGCTGGAAAAACAAACAAAAAAATCAATGTGAGCAATGCGAATTGGAAGAAGATGGAGAAAACAGAAAAGAGAGTAGAGGGTAAAATGGGGAGGACGGATGGACGGACGAAATCAGAGTGCACTGAGAGCGGTATGGGTGTGTGCTGCATGGCTCTGTGCATTATGTCTTCAGACAAGGTTACTTCACAAAATATTAATACATAAGTGGTTATGGACCAAACTAACTACTCATACCTAGCTTTGACAACACAAAACACAAGAGAATAAAAAAGTCAAAGTTTCAAATGTTCTTGTGACATGGAACAATAGGCTGAGTTTGACAGGAGCACTGAAAAAAAGACATCATTATGCTGTGCCTCAATTTGTCAATCTACAAAGAAACATTTTTAATAAATAAAGTCATTATTAGACAAGTGCCAATATTTGCTGGTTAAGACTTCTCAAATGTAAAGTTTCTCTTTGTTTCATATCACTGTAAATTGAACACCTTTGTTTATGACTGGTGGACAAAGCAGTCAATTTGAAGACCTCCCATTTGGCACTGGTAAGTTGTAAAAGGCATCTGTCATTATTATGACTAAACAATCACCTAATCAAAAAAAAGATTTGTTACATTAATGAAGATAGTAATTTGGTGCAGCCCAACTTAAATCATACTTCAGAGTAAATGATGCAGTAGCTTGTGGCTTCACATAGCTCACTTCTGATAAACAATAGAAGGTTTCTGAGAAGAGTATACACTTTCCAATCAGAATAATGATCCTTATCAAATATTTTAGTATCAGGACTTACACATACATTTGATGTTATGTCGCACAGAAAAGGGTTGCCTTTCGAAGAATCTTCAATTTCCTTTGGTTCTATCTGTCTTATTTAATCTAGATACATGGGAAAGAACAAATTCGTAAATCACACCCATCAAACTCTTTTAGTTTTGGATAATTTTTATGCTTTTCACTTTGATTTAAGTAGATCTCTACACCAATACTTATTTTTCAAGTAAAATATCAGTAAACTTAGTAACACATAGTAGTAACATATACTGTAGGGCTGGGTGACATATTTACATTTGTCATAAGCTACCATAGTAATTGAATTGTGTTTTTATTTTATTTTTATTTGTGATGCACAAGTTTGTTGTCTAAACTAAAAATAAAAGTGAAATACTTGCACCAGAAATTTGTGTTCCACTGTAAAATTGACATTTGCTTATAGTATAATGCAATAAACACAGCATAGACAACTAAAACGTGGTTCCTCATATCTCAACAGATGAAGTGACATACTGTATATCAATATTGGAAGAACATATTCTGGACACTGTGATGTTTTGTACTTTTACAAAAGCATTAACAACTTAACAAGGACAGTTTGCTCCTCTTTCTCTCCATCACTGATATTCAGACAGGGAGAGAGAGAAATCTTCCACTGACTCCATCTGTGAGTTGCTCACACACTGTGAACCCCCTATGGACAGCTTTAGCCCATAAAATATTAATGCTGGGATTCAATTCAACATTCCACCTTAATCTCCTGAACAATTAGGCTGTTTAAGCACACGCAATTAGGTTTGTTACACATAGTCTCAATGGTCTTCACTCTAGAAAGAGAATTACAAACTGGTAGTACAGGGGAGAGACCAAGGTAACCAACAGATACACCCAATAACTACGGAAAATAAAACTCTTCAGGGATTTAGAAAGCTAAATTACATCTGGGTAGCTGCTCTCTGTGTGTTGGATTCTCACCATAGCTGCATTAAGGGGGACACTTCAGCAGATGTTTCTCAGTTCAGTGCATCCTTTGTGGGGTATGCACGCACATCCAAGTCCCCTACCTGTCCTGATCCTGGCGCCTGCAGGGGCATAGAAAGAGGATCACTCACATACTGAGACCAGCCCACCTGTTCACACAATTAACTGCCAACATAATACTGCTACTGTACTGATTACATGCAGAGGGGAGGATGCTTCAGAGTTAACATATTCGCGTTCAATCAGTCTTCTCATCTAATCTGATGATAAAGGAAGAATGACATTTTGTGTTTGTTTAAGCTGCAGCTAAACACACACTTTTGCTGGATTTATGGAAGGATTTTGCATAGTTGTGCATCAGAATAGGGTACCTAAAGGTTTTATAACTCACCTCGTTTTGTGTGGCAAAGTATGGTTTTGCTCAATAACATAAAACGCATTGCTAGATGGTGGAAATGGGTTGAACAGAGTATTGCAAAATGTGGACGAATAGTGATGCAACTCCCCCCTGTTCAGGAGAAATCACTTATGCATAAGCGTACTAAAGAAGTAACGTTACAGACACCAACTGTGTGACTGTGGATTAGTATAACGTTAATGCTATTGTGTTTTAATAAAGTGTTCTTTCCATCCCTCGTTAGTTGGTGTTATATTTACCGTTTGATTTCCTCTTCTCTCAGATGAAAAACCTAGTAAAGTTTTCTTCCAAGTAGTCCCGTTGAATCGCCACCGTCTGACTAAACACTACAACTCCCGTTACTGTTGCAGACCATTACAACGCCATGATTGGAGTTTTCCCCACTATCCTGGCTCAGCTGTTTTGCTTAGTGAAAAACAACATTACCCATAAAGCCAAGCGGGATAACAATACTAGGAAGTGTCCCTCGAGTTTCCGTGGTCACCGTGAGATCGGTTCGCCGTCAGTTTCCTGCTGCTGTAAGAAGAGCGGCGTCGAGACAGACTGGGAAGACTCAACACCACCACCTCCAATAACTATACTGTACAATGAAACTGTTAGCAATATCTCCATCTCTCGATATCCGCTTCGTCACGGTTATATCGCTGGTAAGCATCTTTATTTCAGCCTTGTAATGTGCAACAGCCCTCTGATTTTAGCCACAAGAGGAAGCTAACGTTAGCTGAGTAACGTTAGTTAGCCCGCCGCCGGATAGTTAGCTGGTAGCTAACCGATGAGCCACTGCTGGCATGAGACGTGGCTTTTAAAGTGGCTAAGGTGACTAGCGAGCCAGCGACCCGCAGCTGGAGGTGCAGTTATGTAGCAGGTTCAGCGAGGAGGCCTTTTAAATGGGGTTCACCAAACGACTGCCATAACTAATCAAGTTATCCAGCTGCAATGTCAACTTGGCCGGTATTGTTGAGTAACGTTAGCTGTTGTGTTCAAGCCTCATCCCACTTTATATAACCGAGTTGTTACTCGCACACCAGACTGTTTATTCCTGATTTTAAAAAATAGCTAAAGTTGGACTCTTGATAACTTTGTTGAGGAGGTATGAAGCATCCAGCTCGCATTATGTGCTAGCACAGATCGACAGGAGCGAGATACTTGGTAGCATGGTTAGTTTACGCGTTTTGTTGATTGACTTTGTTGGTCTGCTGTGTTTGATCAAGCTTAGTATTTGTTATTGTGCTGATGCACGGTTTTATTTTCTAACTCTTCGTGTGTCTGTATGTGTCTCTGAAGGATGCTCGCCGGTTGGTGAATTCCTCTGTTGTGGCTCATTCTTATTGGTTGACAACCCGGAACTAAAAATAGCGTAGCAGTTTTGCTGTTGTGAGAGTTTGGGCCTGAAATGAAAACTTACAACTTCCTCTGGGCTGCAGAACAGTGTCTGCATTTGTCTAACCATTGTGGCATTGCATAGCACTGTGTAGCCGTGTAATCCTATATGGCAAAAAGGTGTTTTGTTGAGTAGGATCAGATTTCAAAGGGAACCAGGAAATGTTTTCTATAGAGCAGTAACTGATAAAAGGATTTGTCAATCGGCAGAATAATTAGGAGCGCCGATTTTGATAATTAATTAATCCTTTTAAGTAATTTTTCTTGCAGAAATACTAAACATTCATTGCCTTTCTATACATCATTGTACATTGAAAATCCTTTGGTTTTGGACTATTGCTTGGATAAAAAGCAAGCTATTTTTACATTTCATATATTAGATTTATCATTTAATCAAAGACACAATTGTCAGATTAATTGATAATAGAAATAATACTTATTTGCAGCCCTAATTTTACACTAAACTAAGGGAGGGACCATGGCAGTTAAACTCTGTTGTAGTAGTGATTGTTACAGCCAGAAGGAGGATCATCATCATATATCCTGTTTAAAGAGGATCTTGCATCAGCACAGATCACAGCAGATCAATAGAATGTGGAGGCATTGTTTTTAAGCATTTTAATGCTGTAGAAGTTTTGTCTGATGACATTAAATTGGGGCAGTGGGCGTCATTATGAAAAAATGGGCTTGGCCTTTGCAGCCTTAATGAAATCATTTAGTAAAAGAGTGAAAGCTTTAATAATAAAGTCTTCGTTGGTCTTCTTCTGTCATGTCATCTCCATTGTTAAACATAGGCCATTTTAAACAAAATAGTTCATTTAGGCTACAATTGCCTTTTTTAAATTTGCATTGGTATTTTCAGTTGGCAGTCAGCACCTCCAAAACATCAGCCCTTTTTCTCTGTGCCGATCTCTTTCATATTCTTCTCTTTTATACAGCATTGCATCCAGAGCTGGAATTCTGAAATCCCTAGTTGGTACATCATAATTACAACCTTATTGTTTTTTGAATTGTCCATTGAGGAGAAACATTTAAAAAAAATGGATGGCTACAATATTTTATTTTCCCAACCCAAAAAACGGTCCCCCAGGCAACAGCTAATATTATGTCAGTGATATATGAGGATGTAGATTTTTTTTTACTATTATCTGACTTACAGTAAAATGTTGTTTTACATTTACCATAGAGGTGATTTTTCTGACTTAGGGTCATGCAATAATTAAAATAAAACCTCAGTGTATTCATTGATTTTTGATTACATTATGTTGAATAATCTGAATTTCTTGAGCACCCTGCCCAAGATGCAACTTGGAAGTTCTTTGCAATTCCATTATCTTTGGTATATTAGAGCGACCATAGTTGTCGCCCACGTTCTCTAACAGATATGATGTCAGAGATAATGTCTGACAAAAAGAGAATGTTGGTAAAAATGTGTGCAGTATGTTTGGGTGTAATGGCCAAATGAATTAAGAGTGACGGAAAGAGTATATGCAAACACAGTGCACCATATATTTGGATCAGTCTGCTGCACCTCTCAGTTCTTTTTAAAAACATGGTTGAAGACTTTTCTTTTTGACACTGCCTTTTATTAAATCAGATTTAAGGCTTTTAAATAATATCTTAAACTGCTCTGTAACTTGTTTTTGTTCTATTTAATTAATTTTAATTTTATTTTATTATACTGCCCAATGTTGCTTTAATGTAGAGCAGTTTGAATTGCCTTGTTGTTGAAATGTGCTGTACCTATTAACTTGTTCTGCCTTCCCTTACCCACAGCCAAAATTAAGCCTTAGGTGGCTCACGCTCTGTGATGAGGTGAATGATCTAGATGGAGCTAATATCAGCGCTGCTGATTCTTTTAAAGATGACAGCTGTAGTAGTTTTGACACCTATGGACAAATGTGGGCTCAAAACACAGTTAGAAATAAATGCAGTTCCACTGGTCTTTGTTTTGTTATACCTTTTGAGAAATATATCAAGTTTCAAAATACTGTTTGGATACTTTTTTAAAGGGTAATTGCATATATCCTGAAAAACACGTTATGGACAAACAGGGAATATTAAAGGAAAAAATGGGATAACATTTCGGTCATTGGCATAGCTCTTCATCAGGTATCAGATAAAGATTTTCACAGTAACAGTGTAATGCACGTCCTTCCCTGTTTGTCATATATTTCTGTGACATCCAGATCATTACCATAAATATATAGTCCATGAGTTTATCAATATAACCTTTGCTAATTGGTCAATATGAAGGGACTCAAAAGAGAAAAAAATGCTAATATGCTATTTTTTTAACACACACCTTCTTGTCCAATGCGAATGTAGACCTGTATGAAACTCAAGTTCTTGTTTACATGCACACAAGAAACCAGGTTACAAGGGTAATGCGGGAAATCGTCAGAGCATGAATTTTATGTTGGTCTGCATCACACCTCTCATCTAGGGGTGGATGATATGGCCCTAAAACAATATCACAATATTTCAGGGTATTTCTGCGATAATGATATTCTTGACAATATGACAAAATACGGAAAAATGTTTTTGGTTTAGTAGAACTCACAATAGCTGTTGAGCACTCCTCGCACTCAACCGGGCGCTTCTACCTGAGATGGTGAAATAAGTTTGTTGTATGGTCCCCTTTTGTTGCTACGGTTTTCTTTCCCTTCTTACATATTACCGTGATTTGGTGTACAAATTATCTTTTGTAACCAAACACGTTCCACACCAATGATGTCGCTCCTCTTTCTGGGACTAATTCCTCCACCGCAAAGCCAGTAGCCATATTACTCTGGTTTAAGTCCGAATATTGCCATTATCACAATATGATATGATTTTTATCATATTAAAAATGATACTTGGGACACATTGGAGGTCAGGAGTTGGAAAAAAGTTGCTGTTTCTTTGGTTGCTCTGCTCACCCACTCCCCATGGCAAATCTAATTATTACACGCAGCTCTAGAAATATGTAACATATTTTAAAAAATATATACTAGTATACACTCTTCTAGTCTATACTAGTTTATAGTCTTCATTGATAGGTTGCATGAAGTAACACCATAGCGTGTTATGTGTGCTAAGGCATGCATTAAGTATACTTTACCCTGTGACAGCTGGTGTTGAGTCGACTCAGTCTGTAGATATGCTGATTAACAGTATGTTGACAGGTTTGTTGGTTCACTCAGTCTTTAATGAAACTGTCTTCGGAATATTTTTCCCCTCCCCCACATAGTTGCCTTAACTAGCAGTCTGTGTTTTTATGTTTTAATTGCTGATCTATATCTTCCCTGTGTGCGTGTAGGTGATGGGCCTCTCTACTCCTGGACAAGCAGAAATCACCAGTCTGGACTCAAGCAACATTGATGACGTCCTAAGTAAGGCATCACACTTTATTCTTCAAAAGTGACTTAAAGGAATAGTTTGGGAATTTTGGTAAAATGTTCTTTATTTGCTTTCTTGCTGAGAGTTAGATGAGAAGGTTGATACCACTCTGGTATGTCTGGCATAAAGACTGGAAGCAAGAGGAATCATCTTATTTCCTTGTATTTCTTTTTTGTCTAATTCTTGGCAGGAAAACAAAAAATCATATTTCCAAAAATGTCAAACGTTTCCTTTAATAGTCATTCAGATCTTTGTCCTCCACTATTTCTTCTCAGTTGTCTTTGAGAAATACATATATATGTTTCCATCTTTGTTACCTCCACCAAGGATGTAGTGTTTTCAGTCTACTTTGTCTCTGTTAGCAGAATATCACAAAAATAGATTTTAGTGAAGTTTGGTGGTCAAAGAAGAACATGACCTATTATGTTATTAGTTAATATTTTACATTTTCTTATGACCCCTGCAGTGTGAGCTGGAGAGGCAAAGTTCTGTTTTCCTGTTAATGTTAATATTGGCCACACCCATTGCTGCACACCTCCCACAAATTCTATTAATATTCACCAAGGTGTGGATGCTAAAATATTTGGGATACCTGGAAAGTTTTCTATGGTTCTGTTGTGTTTTCTTACAATTGTTTGCCCCATTGTTGCAGATCTGCCCTACTTAATTGTTCTTGGACCCTTCCCTTCACTGACAGAAAACTGAGGGCTTAAAGATTGATTAGCCTAATTAATTAGTTTTCTAGCAAAACATACATTCATGATTATATTTGGTTTTATATATATATATATATATATATATATATATATATATATATATATATATATATATATAGAGGCTTTTATTTATTTATTTCCTGTTTGTGTGTGTTTCCTTGCAGATAATGCTGGGGTGGCATTAGTGAATTTTTATGCAGACTGGTAAGTGTGTCACTGGACCTCTGTATATTATGTCAAGGATGTTTAAATTGAGTTTTGCTCATGAGGCAGACGTTTCCTATGAATACCACGTGGTGCAATAAGTATAATTAGATTGCTGTCATCCTCAGTAGAGATTTTGTTGATTTATTGTCAAAGGATTCTTACACAGTATGTCTGTTTGATTCTCATATATTTCTGAGCTGGTCTGATTCATGGATGAATTTGGGAGCTGGGAGCAAAAATCATTTGACCACATGGTCAAATACTGTCAGTCCATTGGACTAAAAAAAATCGTATTAATTTAATTCAAATTATGGAAATCCTTTTGACCTCACACCACTCCTCTACCCGCGTTACAGGTGCAGGTTCAGTCAGATGCTCCATCCAATTTTTGAGGAGGCATCAAACATAGTGAGGGAGGAGTTCCCTAATACCAAGCAGGTGGTGTTTGCCCGCGTCGACTGTGACCAACATTGTGAGTATTACGTACCTTTTTATTAATTTTTAGTGTTCTTTCACATCATCAAGAAAAGTACCAAACCACAACTAGCAGATACAACTAACAATTAAACTTGAAAAAATATTATGAAATGTCTATCACGAATTACAAGAGCCATATATTTTATTCATTTCATCAGCTGCCAAAGTATTTCTTTCATAAAGATGTGAAACAAAGACAAAGGAACTCATCTTAGTAATTTTGAAGCTGAAACTGGAAATGTTTTATTTTATAACTTACTTAAATGATGAATCAGTTAGTCAAATTATATTGGTATGTTGTGGTTGTTGTTTATGCTACTGGTATAAGATCCTCTTTCTATATACAGGAAACAAAAAAGGCACACACACTCTTGCTATATTTGATGCACATATGTACACATGGATGCCCAACACACCAAAGCACAGACACATAAACCACCAGCCTCAGCCTTTTGAGATAAAGCAAATTAAAGAGAATTATTGATGACCTGCAAACTGTTTGAAGACTAATGACAAAACTGCTGCTTCCTGTGAAGACGGGAGGCTTAGAGACACCCCGCGGGGAGATTGACACCTGCCACACACACACACATACACATACACATACACACACACACTCATTCACTGTGTGCAGAGAGAATATTTACTCTTGGCGGGGGGCAGCTTTCATGTGGGAGATCAGAGCACAGAGCTGACTGAAGGCAGTGTTTTCAGACTGAGGTTTAACCGCCGTCTCTGTCACTGCTCCGCTCCTCATCCACCCATCCCCATGTGTTTTTACTCTGCTTCTTCCTCTTCATCAATTGATTTGTCCTTCTTTACTTAACTTCTCCTCTGCCTCTGTGTAGCGGATATAGCCCAGCGGTACCGCATAACCAAGTATCCGACATTGAAGCTGTTCCGCAATGGGATGATGATGAAGAGGGAGTACAGGGGTCAGAGGTCGGTGTCGGCCATCGCTGACTTCATCCGCCAGCAGCAGGTCGACCCTGTGAAAGAGTTACACTCAGTTGAGGAGTTTCCTACTGTGGATGTGAGTGGCAAACACACAAACTGTGTCTATAAAACATCGCCAATTTCCACAGTCATTGTAAAGTAAAATGGTATAATTTGTTTTTTTATTCAACAGAGGAGCAAGAGAAACATCATAGGTTACTTTGAAAAAAAGGACTCCGATAACTACCACTCATATGAAAAAGTAGCCAACATTCTTCGAGATGACTGCACATTCTTGGCTGCCTTTGGGTGAGACACAACTCCTCCTTTTCATCCATTTCCCATGATCATTCAAATGAAGTGCGAGCAACCACACAGCCCGATTCACAGCGTGGTTCTCAGCAAAACATTATCTGTTGATTGTCATGTTGACATGATGGAAGTCAGCGAGGCTGTGCAGTGAGTAAATCTCACTCCCTGACACCTTAAGAGATGCACTGGCGACCGACACTAGTGCCCATGGGTTTTAGGCTCTTCGTCAGCGTGTCTGCTTCCTGTACCTGAGGTCGTCGGTTCGAGTCAGGACTGTGCAGTACGTTCTCGGGAGCAGCTGGTTACATTGACATCATACCAGCATTACACCTTTCACTACAGTTTCAGTTTCTTTTTGTGTAAAATATGCCACAGACATTTATTACAACTGAGCACACACTCCTTAGTGCAGATCTTTTGTCTCCCCTTTCTGACAGTGAGAGTAATTACACAACAGAGTCGACACGTGCTTATGATGCATCGGCTCTGCCCTACTGAGACGCTACTGTAGCTGTGTTTGCTCCTGCCTCCAGCTCTGGCAAACCAATCATTGCTGGTTGGCATAAAACACATCACCACCAGTTCAACAGGGCAGGAATGTCGCCATAGACACCAGATTTAAAAATATAGAGATATTTACCTGACAGTGATAGGCTTAATCAGCATTGTGTCATTCATTTATATGTAAATTTATAATGAAATGACATTATTGATGGCCATTATCAAAGTCCAATATAGAAAGATAGGGCTGGCAGTAGCAACACTGTGTGGACACCACATGTGTGTGAGCTGCAATAGTTCAGCAAGGTAGCCGTCACGTACAGGTAGAGGTAAGCGGTGTGGCCGAGGCGTTAGTTTCAGTTAGGGTTGAACGATTTGCGTTATGTACGACTTGGATTTTACTGCAAGATATTGCAATTATGATTCGAAAATAAAAAAGTTCAATATTTACTGTGTAATAGATAAAACAAAACAGAGCTAATTGCGGCCATTCTAGTCAGTGCTTGTGCTCACACCAGAAGCCCTACATCGCATCCCAGAAGTGTCTCTCCGCTCTGCTCTGTGGAGAATATCCAGCAGTCTAGTTTTGATGGAAGCAACGTCAAGCAGCACAGAGCAGATGAACCAGGCAGGAAGTCGGACGGCATAGAGAATCCGGTCAATTTTCAAAATAAAACTCCCTTCGCAGACTCCTGATAGTATATCAACAATAAACACAGTTAAAACAGTCAAAAAAAAGAAACACTTTAACTACATAGCCTGCATAACCATGGCAGAAGTACAAAAATCCCACATGTTTTCCTCTAGTTTTGTCTGTTGTAAAATGTACACGCCCTGTGCCCCCTCTGATTGGTGAGTGGGTGCGCATGGCACTTGTGATTGGCAAGCAAGTCTGTCACACAAGGATGACAACGGAATGAATTTGCAACTGCGTGTCTGTTTAAAATGGGTCAGATGCGTTGGACGATTAACCTACATTTTTATTCGCAGTCTTCACGATTTAGCTAATCGCATTTTTTCAAATCGCAATTTTGATTTGAAAACGATTAATTCTCCAGACCTGGTTTCAATGTCACTTTTGTCAATGTCATTTCTTTTTATATTAATAAATCTCTTTTCTTAACCGCTTTACTCTTATAGCACTGTGTCTGAGTCCGAGCGCTTCAGTGGAGACAATGTAATCTACAAGCCTGTGGGGGAGAACATTCCTGACATGGTCTATCTCGGCTCACTCACCAACTTCGACCTGACCTACGCTTGGGCCCAGGACAAGTGTGTGCCTCTGGTCAGGGAGATCACCTTTGAAAATGGAGAGGTGTGTTACCTGCTTCTTGTGTATAGAGCATTGTCGGCTTGATAATCTGTTTTGGTTAATCGATTATTGGTTTGAAATTAGATGTGTAAATCTGGAGGGTATTCTGTGGGTAGTCCATCTGCTGAGCCACGGAAAGCCCCTGACTCCATTTGTCATTGACTTTTTGTGTGTTTTTTCCAGGAGCTGACTGAAGAAGGAATCCCTTTCCTCATCTTGTTCCATGTTAAAGAAGATGCACAGAGCTTAGAGCAGTTCCAGCAGGAAGTAGCTCGCCAGCTCATCAGCGAGAAAGGTGCGTGTGTGTGGCATTTTATACCTGGCGGTGATGTGATTTTTAGTTCAACCTGTGTTCATGACATTTGTGTCTCCTCCTCAGGGTCTATAAACTTCCTGCACGCGGACTGCGACAAGTTTCGCCATCCTCTGCTCCATATCCAGAAAACTCCAGCTGACTGTCCTGTCATTGCTATAGACTCCTTCAGACACATGTATGTCTTTCCCGACTTCAAAGACCTTGCGTAAGTACCACCTTTCACTTACTTACTCTATAAAATAATTTAGTTTTGCATGAAGATGCACTAAGTGTGTGCACGTGCGTGCGTGTGCAGAAATTTTGTCCTTAAAATGATATGAAAATTATTGTCAATCGCTAATAAATGATTAACTGTATGGTCATTTCAAACAATACCGATATAATTTTTTTGGGGTACTGTCGTGTGTACGTGTCTTTTTTTTAAACAGGGAAAAATATGGGCTGGTAATTGTTTAATACGAAAAGAAATATTCAAATATAAATGCAACTGTAACAATGAATCATCCACATGTCAAATCAGTCAGCATCCTTTTGGACATTTTTGAGCATTAAAATTGTTAATAACAAAATCTCCTTAAATAAAGTTAATTTCATTACAGACAGACAGACAGAGACACACACACACACACACACACACACACACACACACACACACACACACATAATCCACTGTGCACTCAAAACTAGAGAAATGTCACACCTCCTAAAATCTGTCCTTTATGAATGGGCCCGGACACCGCAGCTAATGTGACATGATTTGGCACGTGCAATAAGTGCTAAACTAATCTAGTCTAATCTAATTTAATCTTATTTATTCTGCACCCCCACCCCACCACCACCACAACCACTCTGCCTCCCCCAGTCCCCAATCAGTCTGATCAGATAGACAGAAGCCCCGAGGACTGACCAGCCCACCACAACCTAATTACATCACATCACCAGTGCATGTGGCACGCTGCTTGTAATGACATTAGCGCAGTGTATTTTATATATATATATATATATATATATATATATATATATAGCTATATAGCTGTGACTGGGAAGCAGCTCCGCCTGTGTGATATGACAACAGCTCATGACCTGTCGTTAATAAGCACACTTCACAGGACAGCGTTGATATGGATCAATGCTGCTTCTTTACATGTCCGCAGGAACTAATGTCTTCTGCTGCCCCAAGCTGTTTAGTCTTCTATCAACTTTGACCTGCTCTCTAGTTCAAGCAGGTCTGCCTTTATTGCTGAACTTTGTGTGTAGGAATGCCTATGTCAAACACACCAATAATACGCCTTACACAAGAACCACTCATACAAACATAACAACTTTTAAGTGGCACATACGAGTGATTTAACTGAATTTGTTGCATTCATCAATACTTGTACCTTGTACAGATAGTCTGCCTCTCTTCACAAGGGGAAAAACACTTACAAATAATGTCTTTAAAACCAAATCCTACCAGCATAAAAATGGTTACTTAAACAAACTTAATGCAGAATTCGCATCATATTGGAGGGAGGCCTGGAGGGAGGCCTGAAGGGAGGGGGTGGGATATGTTTGCTTAGATACTTTTAAAATCTATCTATTCTATCTATCTAAATCTAGTTTCTCCAATGTTGCCTACCCCAGTTTTAAGCAGAGACTGTTCAGAAAGGAGGCGGTTTACTTAAAAGTCATTTGGGGTTTCATCACTGCCTTGCCCCTTTAGGAGACTAACTGTGGGTCATGAGTGTATTCACTGCAATGGGAGAAGTGAACATGAGCACAGATTATGACCAAATATTTCACCCCATGGTCACTGAAGTAAATAATGGACACATTTTTAACAAGCCACATATTTTCCAAACATTCTCACACTAAAATGGCATAGTTTAAGACCTGTCTGTCTCAGCAGCACATATCTCTCTGTCGGCAGAGATGGTTCAGAGAGTCATCAGTTATGAGAAAGTTATCCTGAAGTTTGTTTTGTACCGATAACATCATGTATACACAACCCAATATGCTATCATCCATCCACACGACGTGGTGTGACAGGCAACCACGCCCACTTAGGAGACAGGACGTATATACCGTTTCGCGTGTGTGAGAGAGAGAGAGAAAGGGTGAATGAGAGACTAGATTGTAAAGATCTTTGTCTGCAAATGAAGAAAAGTACATATTAGCACATTTACCTTGTCAGACCATTCCCTTCTGTCACAGCACAGCGGTGCTCTGACGAAGTCATTGACAGCTGTACTATTGATATTTCCTCAATTTCCGGTTCCATAATACAGCTACTGAAACTACATATTTTTTTTGCACACAAGAAGCTCTGTGGTGTGCATTTTTTCTTTTTTATACTTGTAACATTTTTGTGAAAGAGACTTGCCCTCAAATGGAGTAGAAGAAATAGCCCTGTAAAGCAATTTGATGTCAATTTCAAGGCATTTGAGTTGAATTTGTTAATTCCAAACACTTGTATGAACAAGCCTCACAGAAAAAAGGAAGAGAGATTTAGGATACGAATACAAAGATGTTCTTGCATGACGTCAAGTGTCTGTGTGTTTTTTCCAGTGTCCCTGGCAAGCTGAGACAGTTCGTGTTGGACCTTCACTCTGGAAAGCTACACCGAGAGTTCCACCATGGTCCTGACCCCACAGACAGCACGCCTGGACAGGTCAGACAGCAGCGTCAGCACGCACCAGAGTCACTGAAAGTTGTTTTTGCTCTGTCATGTAAAACTTGACTGTTTTGAATTTGCCTTCTTAACTTCAGGAGGAGACGGGAGAAGTGGCCAGCAGCCCACCAGAGAGCTCGTTCCAGAAGCTGGCGCCCAGCGAGACCCGTTACACCATCCTCAGTAGGGACCGCGATGAGCTGTGACCTCAACGGCCTTCCAGTGATCCTGTGACTCAATGCCACGCCCCGGGGTCAGGGAGGGGGTTAGGGTTGGGACAGGCCAGTGGGACAGAACAGCAACACCCAACACCCTTACTGAAGAGTGAGAGATGCAGAGGAGGAGAATGAAGAGGACGGAGGAGAAAAAGAAGAACAGGCGGCGAACAGAAGAGTGCAGTCCACAACGCAAACATGTTGGAATAACCTATATTTTCATAACTCTTTCACGTACAATTTTTATTTTGGATCAAAACGCAGTGGGGTAAAGAAGAAAATGTGTGAGGGGCAGGGGTTAGGGGCATTAGGACATCAAGAGAAGTGTTTTTACTTTTATTTTTGGAGCTTGTAAATACGTTTGTGCTACATGGGAGTCTCATTGTTGGTCTAAATTAAATGCAGAGTTTTCTTTATTTTATTCCTTTCTTATTCATCACCGGGCTTTTTGTAGAGTAAAAAAAAACCACAACAACCCCAGAACAGTTCCCTCAGTCCAGTTGTATGGTTCTTATCTGTGGGTAGTACAGTTCAGCCTGTCTAATAGGAGACACTTTTGTTTAGTGTCACTGACCTCATGGCTGCATCTCAATATGAACAACTATAGTCTAATTAGCACAAGTTATAACGATATGCCTGTTTGAAGTAGCTTTATCTCCGTATCTTCTTCTCTCACACACACACACACACACACACACACACACACACACACACACACACACACACACACACACACAGATCTGAAGGAATAGAAAAATACTTGGTAGGGGTAATTTCAACTTGAGACAGAAGATAGAGACAGAGCTACTTCAGCCTATTGAGATGCACCCCTTCTCTCCTTGGTACTAAATGGCTATAGAATATGATGTATCTTACAGTGCTTATAAAAAGTATTGCCCCCTTGGACCTTTATGGGTTATTGAATCACAGTGGAAGTAATTGGGATTTTTTTTTTTTTTAAAGACCACCATACTAAATTATGTGTTTGGTACAAGCCTAACACTGCACAACACCAAGAAACACACCACCCCCATCATGAAGCCTGGTGGTGGCAGCATCATGCTGTGTGGAGGCTTCTCTGCAGAGGGCCCTGGAAGGCAGATAGAAGGTTATATTGATGCAGTAAATTACAGAGGAAATGTACAACTAGAGATCTACATAGGAATGGCTTTAAAACAACCATGTGAATGTCCTGGATTAGCTAAATCAGTGTCCAGAACTCTGTCCAATCCAGAA
The DNA here is from genome assembly GCF_021292245.1 of Micropterus dolomieu. Taxonomy (NCBI): domain Eukaryota; kingdom Metazoa; phylum Chordata; class Actinopteri; order Centrarchiformes; family Centrarchidae; genus Micropterus; species Micropterus dolomieu. The sequence continues at coordinate 16,373,593 of NC_060152.1, forward strand.
TTTGTGCCAGGATTTAATAATTGCTGTTCACTCTACGTATGAGCATGGAACTTGACCGAAGTAACTTGAAAGATTCTCTTTCAAGAAACCTTTTTTTGAAGAATGGTAAAGGATTAGTGTCCAGATGTGTAAAGATGTTACAGGCCTATTGAGGTAGACCATAGGCTGTAACTGTTGCCAAAGGTGCCTCTATTAATTATTGTCTTGAAGGACATAAATAGTTGTGCAATCAGGAATTTTATTCATTTTTTTACCCTCGACCAATCTGCAGAAATCTGAAAGTCTTTTTTCCCTCTTCAGTCTCTTAAACACTGATTACCTCCACTACTGTAAAACTTTAAAAGTCAGAGCGGGCTGGATACCTTTTTAAAGGCACATTATTTGCCGTAACACCTCTGAGTTGTGATCCCAGGAATTATATAGATGGGGGGAAAAAAATGTTTTGAAATGGTGTACTTTAACATAATGAATTTACGAAATGGCTGTTTTTGCTGTTAGCTGTTATCAAATGTGTCATCATGCTGGGGGAGAAAAGATGGGTCCTTCCAATGTTTTAAAAAGCAGAGAGATGAGGGGAAAAACCTATGTGACGAACGGTGGAAATTTGCAGTCTGCCACTTTGTACAAGTTCTCTTAAAACTGGTTTTGTCTCTTTATATGTCTTTGAGGTTTTGGTACAAGTCTAGATGCCTGACTGAGCGTGAATGAATCCAAAAGCAGAAGCCAGATTAAGAGTATGGGGGACCCATTGCTAAGTTTGTACTGTGTGTCCTGCCCTTCCATAGAAGCCAACAGATGCCTGCATAGTGACATATCAGCCCACATAACAGGAGAGCAATGGGGGTGTGGGGGGTGTGGGGAGGGTGGGTGATGCCATTTCTAAACCGGTCATCTCAGAGGGGAAGAAGAGTTAAAAAAAAAATCAAACGTAAATTAAAAACCATTTTACAGGATACTGTGGTGTCTGATGCGTTGTATGTCAGTCTCTCTGAACTTTACTGGTGTCATTTGCTGTTCTATTTATCCAAAGAACGTCATTACTGTTGAAAAGAAACATTTTATTATACAGCAGGAGTATAATCAATACATGGCAGGTTCTTAGACTCCAGTCCCTGAAGTAATGTGGACAGTGGCACTTTGGCGCTTTTTGTGCAATTTTGCTCTACCAAATCTATACACAGTACAATTTATATAAACATTAAAGCAGGAAAATATAACACCACAGTGATGTTAAGCAACACAACTATACACTGCACATGATTCTGTAGTCTCAGTAGTACAGCTGATCACATTAGAATATTATTTTCTGCATAAAGGGATAATGAGGCATGATCACTGGTGAAAAAGAATTATCTGGGAAAAAAAAGATGCTCGATAGAGGAACGCACGACAGTGCTCCTGTTGGTGATAGAATTTGACAGAATGATTGGGTCTGTTGAATGAACTTAATTTATTTGATACCAAACATTGCTTTTAGTAACGTGATATGCTTATAGACTCAATATTCAGGCTGCCACAACCACACACTAAAAGCTGTAGTATAAGTAACTGCTCAACTGTGTTCAGAATAAAAAAATCAAAAAATAATCAGTGTGTACAAAATTAGATTAATGTCCTCACAGACACGACATTCACATCCGGACATCAAAGGATCTGACTCTTAAATAAAGCTGTTGTTACATAATTGTTTTACAGCAGTGGTTGGTAACCGCAAAGCTTGCCGCCGCCGTCTAATATTGAGTCTCTTTAAGGCAATGTGAGCACCTCCGGAGGTTTAGTTTATGTTTCTGATTGGTCAGTCTGCACTGACGCCTCAGTGATTAGCCAGCACCCGAGGTCAGAGGACGAACCAGGACCGTTGGGTCATTTGTCCTTTTTTGGCTCTAGTTGAGCTGGTGGTGGTGCTGTCAGTTGTTTCATCTGTACATCCACTTGGGCTTTGCGGTGTTTCCGGACCAGGGTACCCCCCGCAAACCCCAGGACGCCCCCTCCTAGAGCAGCAGCCACCCCTGCAGCTTTGAACCCAGCCAGCAGGCCGAGTGGACCTCCTATTACACCGCCCAGCAGCGCCCCAGCAACGGGCAACACCGCCAACTTGTAGCCCGCCGCCTAGAGAGACAGAAAGAAGAGATATGTTCTAGTTTAATTTAACACCCGCATACACACACCTTTTTGAGGCATTAGTACTTTGTGGCTTCAAGACACGTCTGCAATAGAGTTTGGATGTGTCTATCCTTTCATGATCATACATCGGCCCCCACAAACAAGCCTGCAAATGTAAATCAACACTTCCACAGCTGCATCAAAGCGTTTTCGTTATCTTCATTTAGAAGAAATCAGAGAGATGTGGCCTGTATGTTATTACGGCTGTTATCATCAGAGTGGAAGGTGCTCTTTGCTGATGACAATTAATGACACACACACATGCAAAGGGACACACATTTTATTAACACTTCACCATTAAATTAATCTAGTTCAAAAGCCCAGCATTGCGTGTCCCCACCCCTGGCAGTTGAGGGAATTTTAATTTCATCTGAGCTGAGTTAAAAGGAGTCTGGGCACAGGTTGTAGAGGGTAGAAGAAATGTGTGTGTTTTGTGACTGTGTGTGTGTATGTGTAATGCAGTTTGACCTGATGACAGATTACAAGCTTTCAAACACGTTAAGACATCTAACATCCCTCTCATCTGCTTTATCGCTCCACACCCCCACGTCTAATGCGCAGCCCACTACCGGCAACCTTACAGAGAGGTCAACCTTTGTTTGTGTCGCCATTTGGGTGAATTTAATTTAAATGAATATTTCATTATTTGAAATGCAATTATTTTATAAATTTTAGGACTAAAGTTAAAGGGTCAGTGCGCTAACATCACATTGAAAAACTGATTTTCTCACTTAACATTACTGGTATCTAGCCATGCAGACAGTTTTGATTTATTTGATTTGGATAAATCAGTCTGAAAGTCCTGCTGCAATCCCAAGACAATGGAGATGAGTGGGAATATTACTCACACCATTAAATCACAATCAAAATAAGGGAAATTACATTCATTAGTAAATTAGCCAGAGTAATACGCTCTGGTTTCTAGAAAGGTATGTCAGTTGAAATGGTTAAATGTCATTTTTCAATGCTTTGAGCACCGCAAATAGAATCTAACTCATCTCAGCTAGGTGTTGGCAGAAATATCAGTAACTTGGATTGAATCAGTAACTGCATGACAACATACCAGTCAAAGTAAGAGGCAGAGCTGACTGTATAAACGGCTATGAAAATGCTGCTTTTCATTCCAGGTCATTTACTGACCAGTGTTAGCATTTACAGGTACACAGGAATCATGACTCCATTTCATCACCATCTCTGAGAGGCTGTAATTGAGGTGTAATTATTTCACACCTCCTTTATGTTCCTAAAAGTGTGACGCAAAAACAAAACAAAGATCACAATGGACCTTATCTGACAGATGAGCGTTACTTTCCTTTAATCTCAAACAAAATACTGAGAGAAAAGTTAGAAAATGTTTTATTTTTGATAAACACAATCGTTGGCAGAAAACTGCTTGTGTGTGTGTGTGTGTGATAGAGAGTGTGTTGTAAATTGACAAAAACAGGTGATTCATTCTGAGTATTACAGAGAAAAAGTTCAACATTTCAAGTGTGTAATATGTGTGAAGGGCACTGAGTTATCCTTCTGAGTAACACTCAGTGTGTTGAAGTGTATTGAATTGATAATGGAAGCCCAAATGCTGCTCCTGAAAAACTATTAAACAGTCATTCAAACCTCTCCTTTATGCTACACACACACAAACACCTAGACCCTCTCTTGTCACCCCTCTCATCCTCCCTCTCTATCACTCTTCCTCCCCTTTCGCTCCTCTCTATCCCTCTCCTCTCTCTATTTCCTTAATTGCAGCTTTCCTCCGTATTCACACGGATCAATAGGGACAAACGCTGTGGAATGGCTGGGAGGCAAAGTGCCATCGATCTCCCTATCTCCCAAACACTACACACACACACACACACACACGCACATGCATCAGATCATCAGGACACACACACACACATACACACCTTCCCCAGGCTCTTGGTCCCCTCCTCTACGTTGGCAGCGGCTGTGTTGACGTTGTCCTCTATGCTGTCAATCTTCTCCTGCTGGGACTGATGCACAGGGGTTACGACACACACAAACGTGTTGTTAAAGCACACACACTCAAACAAGCGCATTCACCAACATATACACAAACGCATGTGACAGAGCAACCACCTGTCGCGTATTACGTTGTTTTGTTTTTTTAACCAGTCCAAAATCTGTTCCACGACACAAGTTAACTGGGGAAGAGCGTGTGTGAGTGTGCGTGGAGGCTGCTGTATATTCAAAGGAGATTTCACTGGGGGTCATACAGCAGGTGTGTGTATGTGCGTGTGGGTAGGTGTGTGGCATTGTGTGGATCTCATGAAATATTCAGAGAGGCAGCTGTCTCTCTCCATGTGAGGGCTGGATGGATACAGAGACCAAACAACAACCGGAGAACTTTTCTTCTCCTCTTCTTCCTCACCTTTCCTCAATACAGCTTCTCCGTCTTTCCCCTCCACACTCTGAGCTATTTTACAAATTGAACTCTGTCCATTTTTACAGTTTCTCTTACCCACACTTGTGTAAAAGCTTCCTGTTATTAGATTGTATAAGGTAAAATATACATTTTAAACCTGTTCTGATTAAAGTTTTGCCCCTCACCACTCAGATTCCCACATCTCATCTTCTTCCCTCTCATTTGCAGTGCAGTGTCTTTCTCCCTTAAAAGCAGAAGCTCCACCAAGACCCGTATGTTACAGCCACACTATTCGGGATACAAAGATTATTTTGGCCGATAAAATTGTGAAAAATGCCCATTATAATTTCCAAAACCCCAAGGTGATGTCTTCAAATGTTTCGTTTTATTTGACCAACAGTCCAAAACCCAAAGAAATTTCGTTTACAATTATATAAAACAGAGAAAAGCAGCAGATCCCCACATTGGAGACGCTGGAACCATCAAATGACTGAAACTGGGAGGCCTTGTGACTTGATGGTTACTCCCCGATTCATTCAGGAACCTTTGTTGCATCTCTCCCTCCCTCGTTTCCTGTCATCGCTCCACTACTACTATGTAATAAGGGCATAAAATGCTCCAAAATAATAATTTAAAAAGGAAACACAAATGACAAAAATTATTATTCAATGATCAAAGTTGTTGTTGATTAATTTTCTGTTGGTCAGCTAATGGCCGCAGCTCTAAATGATGAGCCTATATATTGTCCTATGGTGGTCACATGTCACATTAATGAGTTTTGGAGGAAATTTAGAACACACGCGCAATAACAAAATAAAAGGGAAATATGAACACAACTGGGCAAACTCCATCTGCAGTGATTTGATTGAAAGCTCCAGGAAATTGACCATGTGGTGAGAATGTTTTTTTAACTACATTTGTCAAATGTGTTTAATCTTACCTCCTGAGTTCATGGCCTCCTAAGCAATAGAATATGTTTAAATACAAATTCCATCATTATACGAGAGCCGGTGTTGAAATAATCTTTAGATTAATTGATTTGTGCATCTACAATAAAATGATCTATTCCAGTTTTGGTAAACAATGCACTGTTTTTAAGTACAACAAATACTACTATATGTAGTACTATATATTATAACTTAATAACTTCTGTTTTGAAGTTATGGTGATCTTAACACATTAGTCTCTGGTAACACTGTTGAAATTTTCCAGAGTAAATAAAAAACATAATACTTCTTCTCTTATTAAATTATTCAATAATTGAAATCCTGTATTTGTCAGTTTAAACCCTACTAGAAAGTGCAATTACATTATAGGCTTATTATTGAGCGGTTCTACAAGACACACAAAGAAAAAACCTACAGATACAAGCACAGACACTGGAAGAGCCAGTAACATGACGCATGTACAGAAACAGACACAACCACACACTCACTCAGTATTTCCACTGTGGCTGAGTGCTGGAATATTACTCCCCTAACGGTCTCTTTCACCCTTGAGACACCACAACAACATGTCTATGCTCTCTCTGCCCCCCCCCCCCCCATATGCCTCTGTCAGTTGTTTTAGCCTAAATACATATTCACTCTCTTTCTTTTTCACTGTTAATCCTCTTTCACCTGGGCTCTCTGCTTCTCTCTCTCCACCCCTGAGGATAGAGTGATAATCTGAGCCGTCTGTTCTCCACCTGCTCCGATGTATCCCTTGTTCCCCACCTCTCCCCCTGTGGACAACCCGCCGTCCTCCCCCACATCCCTCCTCTCGCCTACTCCTCAGTGTCTCCTCCTGCCTCGGTGAAAGGCCTCTGGGGCCCCAGCAGTTGTCCTGAGCCGATCTGTGTAACCTCCTCGGAGGTGCCTTACCAGGCAACACAAGCACACATGGTCAAATACACACCACTTCCTGGAAATGCTAGAGGCAAGCTGCCTCTGTCACATTGTTTTCATTCACAGGGGTAGCTGTGCACACATGTAAATAGAGAAATGAAATGTTAATGTAGCAGCTAGGAAGCGAAGCGCAGTTGAGTGTTTGTACTCACGTGGACAAGCATTGAGAACTCTGTCACCAAGCCACTCAGCTCCTTCAGATCCTGAGAGAGAGAGAAAAAAATACCGGATTTATTTAACTGCCGTGCTCATCACACAAACCCACAGCTACAGTTCGTTTAAACTGTCAGTGTCAGTGATTGACAATCACATTAACTAATGAGAGTGAATATTAATCTGTGTTGTATGTATTGCAGTGGAGCAGCATGAAATAAGTGCGTCTGTAGGAAAAGGTAAGAGGGGTCAATTGCATTAGATGATCTTGCAATAGTGATGAATAATGCATGTAACTATAGCAACGTTTAGTACAGACCAAGGAGGGCAACTACTTTCTTGCACTTTGCATTTAGTGCTTTGATTTTAATTCAGCATAGGCCTTTTCACAGAAAACATTTTGACAGGTCACAGTAGGAAATAATATAAATGAATGATGGCTGAATTCCATTTAGCTGCTTCAGTTTCAGGGTCCTGCTGTTGTGCATGCTGGTTCAATGTCACATTGTCCTGGCTTACAGGGACACTTGAATAGAACAGAGCTTTTTTTATTAGTACATGTGCTGTGTATGACAAGGCATACACAGCACATGTGTGAAAAAAGGCTTATTGTTGTGCGTTTTCTTAAACATAACTTTCAAAACCTTTCAGCTGTTATTGAAGAAACCTTTCATTCAATAAGTGTTAGCACTCGCATCTATTATAAAACTTCAAATGAAGAGTGACAATTACAGATAACAAACAAAAAAGTCAAAAAACTGTTATGAATCATTATTATTGTTATCAGAGTTTTTAGACAGTATTTTGTGGTGAAGTTTTGTTGTTTATTATGTTTAAAGCAAGTTTAATAATGCTAAAAGCGCTGGGCTGAAGTAATACACTCATCTCTTTTGTTTGTGATCACAAGGACAAGGAAAAGAAAGACTAATAGACTGTTAACATGGAGCATGATGCTGCGCCACAAGAGCAACGAATTGAGCAGTGCCTGTCCAAGTTAAATCCGGGTTCTGGCCCTATTTTACTTTGACTAAAACCGTGTCTTGCATACCAAGAATACGCTGTATACCTTCAACTCCCTTATCAAAAAGAAGGCAATAAGCAACAAGACGGTTTAATTAAAAAAAAAAAAATTGTTTAATCTAAAATAGGGATGCTGTTCAAAACATGGAGGAAATGATTGGGTCCAGACATGTATACCTCTTCCAGGTTGTCCCAGGACTCAGCTGCACTCTGATCAGCGGGGATTTCTGGGAGGTGGAGCTGAATTTGCCTGCCAGACGACTCTTGGCCCACATCGTCATCAGGGTGGCAACTGCTGGACACACAGCTGGATGGCTGAGCGGCAGGTGGTTGTGCTGATGCAGGCTGAGGCAAGGGGTTAGAGTGCAAAAGCAGGAAGTCTTGTGCGGCAACTGAGGCCCGGTCCCTGACTGGCTTGACAAGCACTTCCAAAGCGCCTGCGTCTTCGACACGGACCCGAGCACACAGCTTCTCCATCTCTCTGATGTTAGCTCTCAGTTGCTGCAGGGAGACAGAAAAGAAGCAGGTTTCTCAGCAAGATTGAATGGCATGTCTGAAATTTTTCAGAGTGAGACCGACAAATAACTGAATGAAATTCAAGGTGCTGGGATGCTTCACTTTCACAGAAGGACAAGCAAACCTGTGGTTAAATCTATATACATACAAGATACAGATATGATGACATAGCACAGCATAACAAACCATTCCAAAATCAATCCTTACTGCCATGTTACCTGGTAACACATCAACACAGGGCACAAAATTCAGTCTCTCTCTTTTGCCTGTTGTTCCCCAGTTGGAAAGAAGTGATCATGCTGACAGCTTCAACGTCCCAGTAAACTGTTCAAGTGATGGGAAATGTGTGTGTGCGTGCAGGCTTAATAAGGTACAGATATGGGACTGGGGAAGACAAGCCCCCTCATCCCAACGTGCCCTGAGGATGACAGGACGATTACATCCTGGCCGTCAGCCCTCCAGCCCGCAGCACGGCCTGGGCTCAGGGGGTCAACACACTGCCGATAACACATTCTGCTAATTACACAATATGAATAAAGATACATGCACACACTTGTCCTCATGTGCATAAAACTGAAAAACACACTGATTAACACCAAGACAGTCAGGTCAGGCACCTGTCAGCCTGCAAATTAACCGTGACTTTACGAAGCTCAAACACACACACGGACCAACCAAACACATACTCAATAGCCGATATCCATGATAAGACAGTATTGACTCCGCTCCCAGGTCTCACAGCGTTTGCTGTAGCTGCTGTGGTTAAGGTGGGTACTGAATCTGCCTGTGCCTTTCTCCCGGGGGTTAGCTAGGTGCTAGGCTAGTGGGAGTAAATGTCAATCATCAAGTACAGTGAGAGACTGCAGTCTGTCTTTCTGGGAGGACAGATCTATCTATATATCTATGCTATGGAACGTGGCACACATGTGCACACACATATACATGCATCTGAAACAGAGTAGACTAACCCCTACTCTGGATTAACACCATGAAGACATGAGAAAGCACTCTGTGTGCGTCCCGGGGGCAATGGTGAGAGGATAGGTGTGTGCCTGTTTGGAGGTACTTCACCTTCAGAGACATGGTGGCTTCCAGGCAACAACATCCCCAGAGGCATTTCACACCCACCATGTGAACAAGTATGCTTACTTACACACACACACACACACACACACACACTCACACTCACACTCACACTCACAATGGTCAGTTAGAGGTTTGGTAAAAGCTCTTTTCTTGCCCTGATTTTTAAGAGTTAATTCAGTCTAGATAACTGATCCAGTCTTTCTATGCATGTCATGTTTGTATACACAAACAGAAGAGAACTTTATCCTATATTAATAGACATGACAGATTTATTCTATTGCAGCAGAGTGGCTCATTGTCATGGAGATCATTTAGTCAATTTAGTTACATGGGGGTACACCTATCTCAAGATTGGGCCCTTGCATTGGATCCATAGGTCACTTGATAAAAAACAAACCATAAAAGTTAGAGGAAGGCCTGAGTTGGACATGTTGTGAATGCTGTTTCCATGCTGCTGTTTTGTGTTTTTCTGTCAACCAATGAGTATCATTCAGCTGCTTGGGTCATACACCAGTTCAAGAGGTGGACCGTTTTCTCTTTCACTTATATACTTATTGACTGGAAACAGACTCGCTCTCCTGCTACCGGTCTTAAATGTCTGATTTTCAAACTTGATCCCCACAAATCAGGAAACGTGAAGTTTACTCCAAAACTGAGCTGCTAAGTGTCCAGAGAATTTGTCTTTGAGATTACTGGTTAACATCATGATATTGTGACTCACATCTTCTGTTTCATGAAATTACAAGAGAATATCAACTTACAGCAGGCCAATCAATATTATGTTATACCTGAACAGTTCTGCTGGCATTGATATGCTCCTGATGAAGGCGATCCCACTGCTGGCTCTGCTGGTACTGTGAAAATGAAGGGAAAATGATCTGTTATCCAACTGTGGACCGGAAGTACGAGTGTGGATGTGAGGGTGCGATTGTGTGTCAGGCCAGATTCCAGCCGTCACCTTCAGTATGTTATTGTGGTGTTTCTGCAGCCTCTCCAGGTCCGTGGGTAGAGCCACTTTAATGAACTTGTGGATCGGTGCCTCCAGGCGCCTCAGTGTCAGCTTGTTGCCTTCCTCTGCCATGTGTCCTGCTGACTGCCCACAGCCAACACCTCTGTGTAACTTAGACACTGCACCTGCTCAGCTTTATCTCACTGCCCCCACATACACTGTAAATACCAGCAGAGTATGATTTTAATAAATACATAAATCAAATGAATAAACTCTGTGACACATGCAAGTCTGCCCACACATCTAAAATTGGCACCGCTATAAGACTAATCTTTTTTTTTTCTTGCCATCATCCTTTTAGTGAAAGGAGTAACTGAAGTTTTAATTGCTGACAGTATAACATCTATGCTGAAACAGTTACTCTTTATTATATAATTAGTAACAGAAAATTAATCAATGAACAATTTAAACTGGATGTCATTTATCAATCAAAAATGCCAAACATTCTTTGTTTTCATTGTGTCAAATGTGAGAATTTGCTGCTTTTCTCTGTAATATCAATTTAAATTAAATACCTTTGGATTTGGACTGTTGCTGCTGGCTGTTGGACAAAACAAGCGATTTGAGTACCTCATCTCAGCTCTGGTTAATTGTGACCGTTTTCTTTTGTTGCAGCCCAATATAACACTGTGTAGTTTTTATGATCCACCTACTGTTTAGTCAGTCAGGGCCATTTTAATGGTTGTTAGAAGCTGATAATATTGTATATTATTATCTACAGAGCTTTTCAGTGAAGCCATTTTTAGAGTTTTTGTAAACCACATTATAGTTTTATGTTTAAGAAACTGTGTAATGTAAATAAGTGAAGTGAACATGCAGATAGAAAATAAACAGTTTGAGAATCCTAACTTTACTGTCTTTACTGTCTTCTGACATCTGAATGGCAGCGGTGGAAGAAGCATTCTTTTACACAAGAATTAGTATCAAAATATACCTAAAGCAGTGAAAGTAAAATCATAATATTACTGGATTATAATTAGTGATGCATTAATGTGTTTTTAATGTTAATGTTGCAGGTAGTAAAGACGGGGCTAATTTTAATTATATTATATACAGCTGGGTGGTTAAACCTATAATAATAATATATTAGGTGATTTATATTTTGTATTATTAATCTGAATCTGCAAAATAACGCAAATGCATGTAGTGGAGTAAAAAGTACAAAATTTGCCTCATAAATGTAGTGGCGTAGCATAAAATACTTAAGTAAAGTACAAGTACCTCAAAATTGTACGTAACCCAAGTACAGCAGTTGAGTTTATGGAAACTGATAATGCTCGCACACAGATTTTTGCTAACAGTAGCTCGAGAAACTAGCTATATTAGAAATTAGCTATAGTATGATTTTAGCTGTTAGTACAGAAGCGACCAGCTTCATGTGCGGCTTGACTTAACTCTTTAGACGATATTAGCTAACCCACTAATTTAGCCAGACAATGTTGAAAGCAGTCTGCTGACCATTATTCTAGTAAACGAAAGTTAAAGGATACAAGTCGACACTTACCAGTGAAAATATAATTCAAAGGTGTAACTTATATTCACTAAAGACTGTTATGAGCCTCCATAGTGTTAAGAGATTAACGATAAGGTACATTTGCTCATTTTCGTAGACGCTTTCGGTTTGTTTCTGACACTTTCTTGTTTGTAAACAACTCTCTTCCTAGTACGTCCACGAATGGTTTCCGACCTCAACCAGCGACCCACAGCACATTGTGTTCCCCATCGCTGTGTCCCATGAAAGTTTCCCTTACGCCAAAAAAATCCCACAGTGTTGATTTCTTGTATTTATTCCATTAGATCGTGTTATTTTGTACCAGAAGGGTGCAGCATACAAAAGTAAGATCAAGAGTCCAAAATCATTATACACCATAAACTAGTGGCCACCTGTTTATGCTACCACAGCTATAAAAATGAAATTGTATTCTAATCCATTATATAAATACAATCGGTTAAGGCAATATTTTTGGTAATTTACTTAATGACGTGAGACAGTTCACATTCCATTTTTGCACAGATACACTATTACTCGTGACAGTTTTTTAAGGATTATTATGATTTACACTAAATCTAATATAAAATGTCACTAAATAGAACAAATAAATTAAAATTAAAGGGTTTTAGTGTTTTCCATCAGAATTGCAACATTTTGATCATAATGAAGGGAGATAAAAGTTACAAGAAATGTCATTCAACAGTTAAATTATTAAATAAAACAAAACAAGATTTTTCAAAAATGTATTTTAAAAACTTTATTATTTTTGTGGCTTGTCAAACATAAGTGGGTAGGGTTTTGTTGGGGGGCTTTGGACCTTATGACCTCAAAATTTCCTCACCAAAAGTCCTGGCCACAGCCCCGCTTAGTGACCTTAGTGATTGTGGAGTCACTGTGTGTCCTAACATTGATTAAAATGTATGACCTTTCAAAATGCCTCACAATTACTCACAGCAGCTAGACTAGCAAAATAATGTCAACATGGTACAATGTCAAGCAGTGGCGATATATCAAAAGTTCAGGTCAGGTCACTGCCCCAGTCCCAACATTATTAAATAACACTTTAGCTTTTCACAGTTGCTTGTTTAAACAGCATCAATCCCGTGGAAAGAAAAATTAAGTATGATATTTTTATCTGTGTTGAGTTTGGGAGAGAGACAAAGCGAGAGAATTGGGGTTCCCCCTCCTCTACTTTGAGATCAGCCTGTGTGAGTGGGTCTATTGCATGTTTCCACTTCTCTTCTTCACCACCTTTTACCTTTGACATTTAGGCCAACCCCCCACACACTCTTCCCTTAGCGGATGAGCCACACGAGGGGCCACAGTAAAACACACAGTCCCCAGCTACAGGGGATTTCCCCTGGTGCTGTACACATGTTGTGTATCTGTGTGTGTGCGTGTCCCTGTCTGTCCACTTCCAGGGGACTCCCAGAGTTGCAGACTGAGGGGGAAGAACAAAGCTGACAGTGAATGTCTAAATAGCAAGTCATCAAAAATGTTTGGCTTCATGTGTTTGCCTCTGTGTGCGTGAGTGTGTGTGTGTTAAGCTCAGGGGGACTCAGGTGCCATTCGTTTCAGTCTAATCCAGGAAGTCTGTCAGCAGGAGAGGAAGCCAGCAGGGAGCTCCGTTTATTTCTTACCTCCTGCATCTTAGTGTTTTTAAAGCAGGTGTGATCAGCACGTCCTGTTGGCTCAGTGGATAGAGGCCTTTCTCACAGCAGACACCTTGACTTGTCATAGAAGGAAAAGCACAGGTGTCACTAATACCATTAACGCTGAGTGAGACAGTCATCCAGCATAAACAATACCAGGGGCGGTATTGCAGAAAGTTCCTTTCTTAAGTCTTCAGTTAAGATAGAATCTGCAAGTTAGGAAGTTTCTGTAATACAGCCCCAGGACCCTAAACCTGAAGCATCATCATTAACATTAGTATTTACCTGTGCTTTTCCTACAGAGACATGTCTGTGAAAAAGACGTATTCAGATCACAACCTACTGTATGTTTTTGTAAGCCTGCAGGTCTCTTCACATGTACACATCTTGATATCATCAGTCTTAGGGTAAGTAATGAACCTACAGCTATAAAAACAGCTGCTTTGAATGCATGTGTGCATGCGCATATGTAATTGTGTCTCTGTGTGTGTGTGTGTTCTAATGGGACCTCTAATTAAAACTCTGGAGGTATCTGCTATCTGTCAGCACTGATCGATTGACCAGGAGACTGACAGCTCACTGTGTGTGTGTGTGTGTGTGTGTGTGTGTGTGTGTGTGTTTCAAGTTTCAAGCAGAGCACTGCATCATGTTAATGTTACTTGTCACTCAGAAATGTCACTGTCGTGGACATATAGGATTAACATATATTCATTTGCACGCACGCACACACACACACACACACACAAGTGTGAATGGTCTTTTCCATGCTGATCAAACACATACACATCACAATGATGAGCATGCAGTGTTGGGACAGATTCTTGTCTGTCACAAAAAAGCGAGTGTGTTTCTGGTTCCTGTCTGTTTTATTAGAAAGGGATGAAGGGATATCACTTCTTGTGATAGAAGATTTGATATCGTGCTATGTCAAACCATAGATTTTGTATGGATCATGTTTAACATGGTGATCTCCACACTTGTCCCTCTGAACTTTACTCTTGTGCACTTTCTCTCTCTCTCTCTCTCTCTCTCTCTCTCTCTCTCTCTCTCACACACACACACACACACACACACACACACACACACACACACACACACACACACACACACACACACACACACACACAGAGCTGTTCACAATTTCACACTACCCCAGTTACTATCAATCACCTTGCTGTCCGAGAGAGAGCATGTGTGTGTGTATGTGTGTGTTAGTGCTCATGCTGTTGTGAAGGAGGGCAAGTGAGTGATGGCAGTGACAGTATAGACGGCATGTGCTGTGAAATGTCACCGTGGCGATCGATGGTGTTTAACGAGGCTGGAGGCTGATCGGGACCTCATGCTAACATGAAGCTCTCCTCTCCTCCCTCTTCCCACTCTCCTAATCCCCCTCTACTCTCTGTGAGAGGCCACAGGTCCCTCGAGAGAAAGACAAGGCCTTTTACCTGTCAAGAGGCTTTTGTGTCTGACCAGATACACACACACATGTTCTCAGTTGAAAATGATCTCAGATTTGGTCTCCTGCTTACTTTTAAAAAGTCTTGAAACACAGTAATGTTGTTTTTTTTCTTTGCATTTTGTGTGAGAGTCCTTTCATTTAAAAAAAATCAAAACACAGGACGCAGTCGGGCAGAATAATCAGAACTACTTTATGATTTCAAAGTGCTGAACAGAAAATCCAGTGAACCAAAGAGAAAGAAAAGAAATCGAACAGGAAAATCAAACCAAAGAGGGACATTGAAAAAAACAGCAACTTTTTTTCTTTTTTGTTTCTCTTCTTCAAAAAACAATGCACAACTCGTACCACAATATTTGAAAAAGCTAAAAACACTTCAAAATATTAGTTTTGTATATATATATATTTATATTTATATCTATATAATTTGCTTTTTTCATATTTCAAACTGCTGCCGTGAGTGTGTGAGTGGGTGGTGGAGGCCCAGGGAGATCCCCACAGAGCCGCAGTCTGAGACACAAACACAGGTCGAGCAGTTTTGACAGGCTATGGCAGCTCTTGACAGCTTATAACACACCATGCATATGATCGTGGCTTCTCTATGCGTACACACAAAGACAGTATGCAACCATGTCCTCCACGCGCTCACACGGCCTCCACAATAGAAACAAATAGAAAAAGAGCATGACTGCGGAATGTTTCATCCCCGGACGTACAGCTATCTGTCGAGCACCCTCCTCTCCCCCCACCATCCACCAGGGGAGCATGTAGGGTGTGTGTCTGTGCTTCTAGCCCTTCTCAGGGTATAAGTGCTTCAAAAGCCAATTTCTGTCCATGTTCATTCCTTCATACTCCTACTCGACCTATGATTTCAAAATGAGTTAATAAAAAAAACAAACATCCTAGAGCAAGTTCAAGTCTGGGTGACTCAGTCATCAATCGTTAGTGCACAGATCCTTTGCTGTCTAAAGCCAGACGGAGATTGTCTCTCTTTCTTTTAGCTACTGACAGCACAGGACAAGTCTTTGTATTAAAATAATTTAGAGTTTAAAATTAAGCCATTCTCCGTCTCTTCCTTTTGTGGTGTGATAGCACTTAAGAAATTGCACTTGGAATCAAGAGCCCAACTCAACAGCCACTTCCACAAGTTTATGTACTAACTGTGTCTTTTGTAATGTTTCCCCGCGTCTATGCATACGCTGTATGACCTCTGACATTTCAGTACATTTCAGCAGGAGGAACTAGAATACACGACGACTTGTGTTTCACTGGGACACCTTCAACTTTGAAAACATTCGATCACACTGACATCTACCCTTCCCTCTTTACTAAAAAGAAGTCCTCAGACTGGATGAGCCAGGCCAAAACACAGATAAACAGTACTCATAAACATTGGTGTTCTTTCTTTTTTGCTAGATGAGCTGCCACCCAGATGGAGAGAGGACAGTAAAAAGTCATTTTTCTGTCGTCCATCTCTGCCTCGTCATACTCCCCCACATGAGAAAAACAGGAGGATCAAATAAAAAGTGGTGAAGAGTTTGAGTAATTGTCTTGTATACTGGTGAAAAGCATTTAGTTTGTTGTCCGTTTGAGTGAAAGGCTTCTCTTTATTGGTTGTCCTGTTGAGTGAAAAGCATCTGATTGGCTCCCTCTGCTCTGCATCAGTCAGAGGGGAGTGAGTCTCTCTTCTGTATGTGTGTACGTGCTCCTGGGGAGGAAAAGGCCTGAACGGGACAAGACGTGAGTTTTTCTCTTTGTGGTCAGCCCGGGCCATCAGTAAGGCAGAGTGTCCAGGAACCTGTCAATCAACGGAGGGGGCGGTACCAGGTCCTCCAGCTTCAGGTAAAAGATTCGCTGAAGGCCCTGGGTCCTCTGGGAACGGAGCTCTGCCCTTACACCCAGAATACGACTCAGAGGGGGCGCAGCCTTGGACGAGGAGGAAGAAGGGCCACAACCCAGGTGGTCTCTGAGACAACAAATTACTTTATTCTGCAGCTCATCAACTCGCTTTGAGTCCTTCAGACCTGGGACTTGTTCTGTGGATAGAGAGAGACAGTGATGTCAGGAGATTCATTCATTAAACAGCAAAAATTACATTAGTGGAAAAAAGAAATACACACACACACACATCAGAGCTTGTTCAGCTGAAAGAACGTTAGCTACATCTTCTTTTATATTGAATTCCACCTCATTACCCTGTATGGCTAATGTTCTTAACAGGCCTTAACCTGTCTCACTCACTACAGATCAATACTTAGTCTAACCTAATAAGCCCCCTGCACACTGTGTACACACACAAAAACACACACACACACACACATTATATATATATTTATATAAACATTTAAGCATTGACAGAAACAAAAGCGCTCAACAATTAGAAGATTATTCGGCCTTGTGAGCAGCCAAATGAAATTAGAAACACACGCACACACACACACACTGCTGCCCATAGCAACTCCAGTGGCACCCGTACCAGGCTTAATGTGACACTAACTCATTCTGCAGAGAACAGGGTGTCCAGCCCCCCCTTCCCTTTACACACACACACATATATATACAGACACATACACAAGTCAGTCCGTACTGCAGGGAGGCTGTCACTAAGACCAGTCTCACTTTGAGGTATCCATTATCTGAAGCATATTTATTGTTTGTTTATGGGACTCTTTTGTTTGTTCTGTGTTTACTGCTGCAGAGTCCCTCCAACCCTCCTTTCACCGCAGCTTTCAGACCTCTCACACACTCTTGCCTCTCTCTCTCCGCTCTCCCTATCCCTTCTTTCTCTGTGTGCGCAAGCTCCTGGGGAGGGATCGATGACTGCCTTTCTGCACAGGCCACTCTGAAGCGGTCGATTGCCTGGTGGCTCTGGCGGCCCTGTTGTGGCAGTGCGCTGTGTGCTTTGCCGAGGTGGCAGAGCGCTACTGAGAACAGCGCAGACACCATTCCAGAGCTGTGCTCCACGGTAGGCTGGTCGATCAGGCACAGAGTTAAGTGCTCCCCCAGAGAGTGAGGATGGGGTTGAAGGGCTTATACAGAGGAAGAGAAGGTAGAGGAAGAGGAGGAGGTGGCGGGGGCAGGGTGAGGTAAAGAAGCTGAGCGTAGGGGGAGGGGTGTTTTACCCATTACACATTTATATACAGTTCCTGACTCGTGAAAAAAAAGAAATGCGAACACTTAATTGCACAGGCGTCCTCTCTCACCTTGGGCTACATTTGTAATTGACTATTTCTAATGCATTTCTAATGTACTAAGTTCTTGTCTCTTCTGTTGCCCCTAAGGTGTGTGCTCGCGGAAAAAGCTGTGACTCTCCCACCATTTTTCACAGATGCACACTGATTAGAGGGCCAGGTGTGTAGCAGGTGCAGCAGGTGCTTCTGGGTATCAGGTTCTTGTTTCAGGCAGAGATGTGTGAGAACACGCACGCACATGTGTGTCTCTGAGCGTACGTGTGACGTTAGTGGATGTATCCACCTGATCGCTGTCACACTGAATCACCCACTGACAAAGCTCCGGACAAAGGAAAGAAGGTGTGTGTTGATTTGTATCCATATATTTACGCAAAAGCAGCTCGTATGACTGGCTGTGTCTGTGTGTAGTAGAGAGGGGCAGCTGACTTCTGTCTGTTAGTTTTGCTAATGTCATACACGCTGCAGCTGCAAATTTTTATTTTCTCCAGTTATTGCCTTGTGTTTTTACCTGTGAGCAGAACGAGGGCGGCCAGGCAGGCTAAGGCAGAGGCATCCAGGTTTAGGCTCTGGAGGTGGGTGGAGAAGTCCCGGATGGAGTCCAGCCACTCTCCGAACCCACGAAGGCACTGAAACCTGTGCAGCACCAAGCCGTTACAGAAGACTAGTTTATCCTCTGACAGCATCGACCTGAGACACAGAGACGAAAGGAGATTCTGGTTAGATCTCTCTCTTCCAATAAAATGCTGCATTTTCCCTCATGTATTGTAAAATATGGCTTGAGATACTGGGGCAAGGAAGCAATTACAATAAAAACAATGAGAAAACCTGGCAGTATGCACGCTCACACACAAACGGGACACACATCAAACACAGGCATGCAGCTGATTAAGGTTGTGTTCTCCAAATTATAGCATTTTAAAACATTCCTGTTTCCTTTCTGCAGGGCGGGGTGAAGGGTTAGAGCAGAGGGCTGCTCTATGTATGTGTGTGTGTATTTGTAGATAGGTAAACTGTTATTGCTTTAATGTACCCAGGCTGTGGTGTTCAGTGGAAACACAAAGCCTTAATGAGGGAATGAAAAGACTTCTCAGATGTATTTAGGCATCAGTTACTCACGACACACAACATCCCACTCCTTTACCACTGAGCAATGAGGGAAGGAGAACAAGCAGTGAATGAGTGAGGGCTATATGACTAGGCTTTATTAGTGCCTAAAACAAAAGTGTGGCTTTCTCTAGAGAGCTGGTTAGCTGTTTAGTTGGTAGATCTCAAGAAGACACCAAAGGTTTGTAGAAAGCTAAGGAAGATGTAGGATGAGGGCAGAAGGTGTGTGCTTGGAGAACAAAGAGAGAGAGAGGGCGAAAAGAGGGGAAGCCTCAAATTACGCCCTGCACAAACATTGGTTAAGCAGTTATGAGGAGAGGATGAAACCCCATTTATGTCTAATTATCCTTACTACAGTTTAAAAGAGGTACTCCACCCACTCTCAGCATAACACATGCACACAGGTGCTCGCACATCACCAGCTCTGTCACCTTAAAAACAGCTTTCCCCCCTTATACACACAAACACAAAAACAGCCAGTACTAGCCATCCGTGAGTGGAGAGAGGGGAGAAAGAAGTGAGAGTAGAAGAAATAAGAAGCAGGGATGGATGCAGGTGTTAGGAGAGGGTGGAAGTGGCTTTCTTGAACTCTGAGATAGTTTTTCATGCTAACGTTACAGTAGTTTGACCCCTGGAACCTTATATCCCACCTAAAATGATCAGTGTTCAGTGCAAAATATAGAATCTGAAAGTTACTGCCTATTGGATCAGCAAGTTGCTTTGGTGTGCTTATATTTGTCAAAATTCAAACCCAGTATGGCATTGATGTTATAGCTGCATATATTTTAATACATGTCCCTTAAATGTGGCATTAAATAGTGTGCATATTTGGAATTTCTAAAAAGATGCCTTGTGTTTGTGAACAATGCTTTTCGACATGTGCATTTGAATGACTGACAGAAAGAAGTGGCAAGGATGAATAGATTCAATCTAGCTGGAAAAGTATCATAAACTTTGAATTACAATAAAATATGAAACCATTTTTCTATAACTGTCTATAGGTCCTAGGTCTGTGTTGTCCTGATTAAGTAAATACCCTCTGGTGCACTGAGCAGGTTATAAACAATACTAAGAGATATTTCAAAATACTATTTGACCCATGTCTGATAGTAGCACATGGGCAAAATTACACAGACAGGCAGGCACACAAGCAGCCGGGCAGATGCACACACACGCGGGCGCGCGTGCACACACACACACACACACAGCTGGATTTCTGCCACACATTCCACTCCCCCTTGACTACACTGTCACCACGGCAATCAACCAATAACCACAGAAACAGTTTGGTAACGGGGTGCTTACAGCAATGCCGGTCGAGAAGAGCGGTGCAAATATACTCTACACACACTGAACACACACACTTACAAGCATGCAGACATACGCTTGCGCAGGGGTTTGCAAGGCATCTGAGTTCAACACAGGGTCAGTGCAGGGCTGCGTCAACAATGAGATGGGAGTATGGACTGCATCCTTTGCTCTCACGGAGGACGAACAAACTAAGACAGTGCTGCGTTTGTGTGTGTTTTCCTCTCTGCCGTGGGAGTTTGGCTGATGGGAAGATGAGCAGTGTGTGTGAGCATGTGTGTTTGATAGAGTCGACCGTTTAGTGTGAGTCAGAGTCCCAGCCTGATCCCCCTCCTGCTGGGACTGTGATGCCACCACCCATCCTCTACCCACCCTGCACCTGGACCTACACAGGGAGGAAGAGAGAAAGTTGGTATCCTACATCATCAGTGTGTGTGAGTCTGTGTGTGCGTGTGTGAGTAAGTGTGCTTGTGTGTGTGACTGTGTTGGTTTTCTGCCCTGGACGACAGTGCAGACAAAAGGATGAGCTTGTAGCCCAACCCCCGTCCTCCCCATAAATTTAACCAGCCACATGCCTTGCGAGAGCAGACCGGTAACCCAGGGCAATTCCGAGGCAAAGATGGGCTGGGGCAGTCATAATGGCACCACAGGTATCCATGAGTGAGACACACACGTGCTCACACACACACACACACACCATTGGACGCATGAAGTAAATGAAGTCGATTCCCTTTTTTTTTTATTTCAGTCAGCTGAATTGAATATGTAATTCTTTCCATAACAGCCCTTTCAGTTTCTCAGCTGACTAGCTTTTAGATGGCATTGATCCTGTCAATTCACAGTTCACAATGTTAGCACAGTTTTAGCCCACAGAACACACACAGAGCTCACTGTGCGTCAGATATCAGACGAGTGGAGCGGAACTCTGTGGGTGTAGCTGCTGTCATAGCTACAGACTCCATTCATAATTCGGTTCATATGGCGATTACTCAGCTCCTTTCCTCCTACTCTGGAGATACACCAACACAACAGCACACAGCTTTGCCAGCACAGTTACACATTGTACTGCAACGGTAAAGGATATGAACTGCCTGTTGTTCCTAACACAACATGAGATGATGTAAAGTTGCTGATACAGTCGTCTTGTGTATTACAAAACTTTTAAGATGTGTGCCTATGGCCGGAGATTTGTGAAGAAGTTTAAAAAAGTCATGTTAGATGTGTTGCTCTGGTACAAAACAGGCTGCATCTCCTCTATCTCACCTGCTAGCCAATCGCAGGACAAACAGCTCCAGGAAGGCAGAGTCTATGAGCAGGTTCTGATCTTCACGCTGAAGCTCGGAGAACCCGGGTAGCCGGTCGGCCCAGCATCGCGTGGTCTCCATCGAGATGGTGAGCAGCCTGTAGAAGACCTGGATATGCTCGGCATCTGATGAGGAGGAGGGAGGGTCAGCAGCGCTGAACTGTGGAGAAAGACAGAGATAGACTGCTTAATAAACTTCAAAAGAAGCCGTATTTCTCACAGAACACATGCATTTCCCTAACTAAAATGAAAAGCGGGGGTACCTGGCTGTAGTCGAGGTCACGGGGCGTGCAGTGGGAATAAGCCCTGAGCAGAGCGGAGAGCAGGCTGAGGGGGGGAGATGGAGGAGACGCTTCTGTCTGCAGGGGGCTCTTTGGTTTGGAAGGCAGACGGCCTCGGCGCCCCTTCAAGCTATCAGTACGTACCACTGTGAACCAGAGAATGAGAATTGACAACAATGAAGAGGTTGTTCAGTTGAATCTGGTAATATTCATGAGGCATGCACAAAGAACTTCTATTCTCTTATTGATATGGTTATGGTAAGATCATGACTGAAGGGAGGCTTTTTCCAGGAGCTCTCCAACATTCCCACAATCCCTACACAAGAGGCTACAAGCCAGCAGATGGCAGTGGAGCTGTTCTACCGGCTGCAGTCATGTGTTAATGGGATAGAGGAGAGAGTATGGTGTGTGGGTTTGTTTGTGTTTGTGTGTGAAAGAGAGAGAGAGAGAGTGTGTGTGTGTGTGTGTGTGTGTGAGAGAGAGAGACAGGTGAGAAACCTCAGGGAAATGAGAGCAGCATAATTGCCATGCTACACATCAGTAAAATATCTCCACCATGGAGCAACAGTCAGCTGTATCAGAGGTGATGACACAAATGGAGAGATGGAAAGTGTGAAAATATTTGAGCACCTCTGTGTCTCTTTCAAAGCTTTAAAATATATTTGTGTAATAATCCCGATTCAGAGGTTTAAAAGGTGATGGGCACTAATTGGTATGGTGTATTTTCTACTTTCTTCCTCCACCAGAGAGAGAGGACAAGTTACTGCTCCGGGATGTGTGTGATGCTGCCACAGACCTGGTCATTACCGGTCCATTAAACCCTGAGTGCAGAGACAAACTTTATCATCAACGACTGGAGGACAGGTTTGTGGTGCACCATGGAGATGAGTGTGTGTGTGTGTGTGTGTGTGTGTGTGTGTGTGTGCATGGGCTGCCCTGCATGTTTAAAACGTTTTCAGTGGTCACTTCGTTGCTCTTACCTTCCTTCACCATGCCGACACTGAGACACTTCTGAAAGCGGCAGTACTGGCAGCGGTTGCGTCTTCTCTTGTCCACAGGACAGTTCTTACTGGCCAGACACACATACTTGGCGTTTTTCTGCACTGTGCGCTGGGGAGAGAGGAAACAGGCATACCGATAATCAGCCTCCAAACACAATCAACCACCTAATATTTGATTTGTTTAATTCAATTTCTGTTTTTTCCTTCCTTCCCCATCAAAGAATGAAAGCAGAAGCTCGCAGGTCAGATTTTAATTACGCGCTGAAAGGCGGCGGTGACATCAGTATAATTAGATAAAATTAATTTCCCAACAAGCCTCGCCTGCAGGAGGGACAATTTTATTAGCGCCGAAGCTGACAATGGGGACCGGGCGCGTGGCGTGCAGAGGCGGTTCCCGCGAGAGAGGGGGACAGCGGCAGCAAGAGCTGCCTGATCAGATTGTTTGTGATGCTCGAGGGTCAGCTCGTGGCACCTCGGGGGCCTTGCGCATCGCGCTTCTCTCAATGGGCCCCGCGGGAGCTGTTTTCTCCTCGGCTGACTCGCGCCATTATTACTGACCTTATTAAAATAAAATCAGAAACGGGCCACGTGGGGTGTAGTGCGCTCCCCGCGCGGACGAAAGACAACAATGACAACAACAGAGATGGTGCTGAATGCTTGGCCGCTCCCGTGCGGGCACGCACCAGTGCGCTTGGGATAAAGTTGTGTAGCCTATCAATGCCAAGTGGAATGAAAACCTCCATGAGCAGAAATAGAGGTAGGCTGTTTACAGTCTTACAGTTAGACACTGGCTTATAGCCTACTACATCACCACACTGCACTGCAATAAATTAAGAAACTATAAAGTAGCCTAAGCAGTTAGGTAATTATTCTTAATAATAAACCACAGACATAGCCTACAAGGCTATCAGTGCCGGTGTGGGATAAACTCTCTGAGGCCCTCTGAGGCGTATAGCCAATCTTTACAGGCGTCTTTCAGAGAATGATTTAAACTCTTGGGCAAGCATTTGCCTGAGTTGCAAATCTGTTACAACGAAACAATTAGCCTACGTTTGCAAAAAATAAATAACAGAAATAATACAATTATAGCTACTATGATTACTAAGTGTTTAGAGTTTGTAGCCTATACGCTGTCAAGCTATGACTCCAGTAGTCCATTCAGCAGTACCAGAACAAACTGTAAATTAAACAACCGGTACACACACAAAAAGTGTCGCGGCTTCTCCTCTTCTTTAACGCCCTCTAAAACACATCAAAACAAATACATCCAATTAGGAACCCCTCGCGCCACACATGTCCGTACCCCCGGGAGACCAATAACACACCAATTATTCCATATGCTCCGGCGCGAGCGGAACTGGCGCGTAATGGGCGCCAGCGCCGGATGAGAGTCGTTGCCATGGCACCGAAGATTGCTGTGAATGTCTCCATCTCTTCCCTTCAATGCTCGGTGACCCGCGCGCGCTGGGATAAGTTAGTTATGGTCATTAATGTGGTTGAGGAAAAATAGCATTAGTTTAGTGGAACCGTTGCATGACAGTGTGGATGATGCAAACTCAACATGGAACAGGCATGTAGCTAAACATTTACATGTCTGCACCAAGGCCAAAACAACGTTCATTTCTTTGTTGTATGTAGGCTATGTCGTCCAACAACAAAGTCAAATTAACATGCTTGAGTTCTGTCAGCTTTTGGTGTGGAGTGATACATTTGGATTTTAAGGATAGTCTAACTGGGACTCTCATATTTTGCAATAAGATCTTGTGTTTTTCCTGCAGCATATTGGGGGTTTGAGCTAAAGTAGTGGTGTAAACTCACCAGCCTACCAGAGTTCACACTGGAGGTTGGTTGAAGGGGAAGTTCTACCCCTCAGTGACCTTGGGGCCTAATTTCTAAGATAGCTGGTTCCAATAAAAGCCTTAGTTTGAAATGATCAATTAAGGTTCTGGGAAATTAAGCTCTCATGAGTGAGTGCTTGCCTGTCTCCTGCTCACTCCTGTCTCTCTCCACTGCTGTCCATGTGTGTGTTTGCATGTGTGTGTGTGTGTGTGTGTGTGTGTGTGCGTGTGTGTGTGTGTGTTTGTGTGGTTGGAGCTCTCATGACTTTGCTTTCTAATAAGCAACATGGAGCATGACTGGCATCTCAGCAGAGACACTACGTATCAAAGATAATACTAACTAGTCTGATACTCATCAATGGGATTCCATATGCGTGCAGGTGAACACACACACACACACACACA
>NC_060152.1:16398939-16409652 GCF_021292245.1 Micropterus dolomieu
CTTTAAACAGACCTCTGAGACTATCACAGAGCAGGTGCATTTATACGGAGACTTGATTTCACACAGGTGGATTCTATTTATCATCATTAGTCATTTAGGTCAACATTGGATCATTCAGAGATCCTCACTGAACTTCTGGAGAGAGTTTGCTGCACTGAAAGTAAAGGGGCTGAATAATTTTGCACGCCCAATTTTTCAGTTTTTTATTTGTTAAAAAAGTTTGAAATATCCAATAAATTTCGTTCCACTTCATGATTGTGTCCCACTTGTTGTTGGTTCTTCACAAAAAATTACAGTTTTATATATTTATGTTTGAAGCCTGAAATGTGGCAAAAGGTCGAAAAGTTCAAGGGGGCCGAATACTTTCGCAAGGCACTGTGTG
This sequence comes from Micropterus dolomieu, assembly GCF_021292245.1. NCBI lineage: Eukaryota > Metazoa > Chordata > Actinopteri > Centrarchiformes > Centrarchidae > Micropterus > Micropterus dolomieu. The sequence goes on from NC_060152.1 coordinate 16,399,322, forward strand.
TGTGTATATATATATATATATATATATATATATAATGGCCAATTTTTATTTTCAACATTTTCCAGGTCCCACCCCCTCATTCTATTCCTTTTATGATGCATAGTAACTGTGAGAAGTTTCATTCAGGTATATTAATATTTACTGGTAGCTCAATGGGCGTAATGTTTTTATATTTACTTTCATTGCGATAAAATGTTCTTTAATTCAAAATTTATCTACCAAAGTAAATAAAACCTTGAGTAAGTATTGTGTATTTTTTATATAATTTAACTGTTCTTTTTCATATTCTGATTTGTGTTATTATTTGGTTTAAATACTATGTAATATTTTTGGGTTAGCACTATTGCAGCCCTAGTCAGTAGTATAGTTAACGGTGCAGGATCGCGAAGGGGCTGGAGCCAATCCCAGCTGTCATTGGTGAACCCTGGACAGGTTGCCCGTTCATCACAGGGCTAACTCATAGAGACAAACAAGTCATACACACGTTCAGACCTAAGGGCAAAGAGTCACCAATTAACCTATGGATGTCTTTGGACAGTGGGAGGAAGCAGGAGAACATGAAGAGAACCCACACAGACACAGGGAGAACTTGCAAACTCCACAAAGAAAGGCCTGGGCCTGGATCTACAGAACCTCGCTGTGAGTTGACAGTGCTAACCACTGCACCACCAAGTCGCATCTGTGTGTCATGTTAATCTTAATTATTCTCATTTTTAGCACCACCGACCAGTTATTTTCTGGTACAGTAAAGAAGGACACTTCAAGAGAGGTCACTTAACAAGAGCTTCTTCTGCAGCTGTCGCTTCTATTTGTTGGAGCGCAATGCGGACGTACACATTTAGGCTCTCAGAGCTTTCCACCGGGCTCGGTGATCTACAGTCTGAACATTTTCTGGTTTCGCCCCCAATTCCGAATGAACTGTCACATATGGTAAATGGGCTGTATTTGTATAGCACCTTTCTAGTCTTTTCAACCAGTCAAAGTGCTTTACACTACATCACATTCACCCACCTATGAGCAGAGACCCAACTGCTCATCAGAAACAGAAATGAACTCATTCACACATTGATGGCACAGCCACCAGGAGCAATTTCGGGTTCCCAACCTTCCTTTAAGGGGACGACCGTTCTACCCTGAGTCAAAGCCGCCCACTTATGCTACTTCAACACTTCCATAATTAAGGTCTATCTCGTTTACATGTGCATGTGTTACGTCCACTTCATAAAAATCTGCAGCTACTCGGTGAGCTGGAGAACTAGCCTACAACAAAACACATGTAGCTGTTTTTTAAGCTGCAATACAGTCATTCTCTGGACACTTATGAATACTGTGTTTATTAATAATTTATAAAGTAACTGTTAGCAGCTATGTGTCTTCTTTTTGAGGAGTTTTACATTATTCTAACTTGTGATATTAAAGTTAATATTACATGATATAATCGGAAAATGTTGAATATTGTAAAACTTTGTCAGTGTTGAGCTACCAGAAAAAATGATTAGAAAACATTCAAATTTTGTCAACTTAGTTTTTGTCACATTATTAACAAATTTGGGGGGTGGGAAGATGAAAATTAGAAACTTTTTGGCACTCTAATGTATACGTGCACATACACACACACACGCACACACACACACAGTATATATACACGTTTTTTTTTTCCATTCTATTTCCAAATATCAAAAATACCAAGATCACAAACATAAACTGACTGATGTAAATCATTTCAATATTCCAAATGCTAAACCTTAGTATCCACTGTATTTCAAATCAAACCCAGGCCACCAGCACTAATTGGACCTGCAGGGACAAATCATTTTCAGTTCTGAAAACCAAGTGGTATCGCTGTTGGTTTCTTTGCATTTCAGCTTTTTTAATTGACTATCTGAAGAAATATCTGAATCAATATGAGAAGTGGGAATTGAAAACTCAATGTATGTTAGCCACATATTTAAACAAACTGAAACAAATATCAGAATAATTTCTTATGAGACAGAAGGATATTTGGCTGCCTATCATCTTGAAAAAGTCACAGTCAAGGCTATCCGTGACTAAAGAAGGCGTTTCAATTCTTACACAATAAGGTTACAGCCCCCTAATAATTGAAAAAACGCACTTCAGTCTGTCTGTTGACCTCAGCTCACAGCAACAATGGACATTTTGGGAAACTGGAACAGCATTTTTTCCCCAAATGACAAGTCGGAGGGTGAGCATTATTCAATATATCCAGAAATGTTTATATAATTTATATATATATTAAGATAAGAGCTAAGAAAACTCTGATGGCTCTAATTTAGTGTGTAGTTATGCATGATTCTCAACATGAGATCATGAGACCACATCATACATTTGTCTCACTCATTCTCCTTTATACTGTCCCAAAGGCAGCTTCCAAAAAACAGTCAAATTAACAAATTTTATGTCCGTCCTCTTTTTATTTCCCAAATTTCCATCATAAATGCCAATTTCTTCTTCATTTGAATTCAGTGAGAAAATCAACGTTTTTTCCCCATTTGTGTCCACAGCAGAGATCGGAGACTTGATTGAGTCTGTGAAGCCATGGTCAGGACTGTCTCTTTGGGGTGTTTATGTTGGAGAAGGCCACATTATCCATTTTGGAGTGGGAGGTAAGAATCTAAAGTGTGACTTTATTTAAAAATAATGACACTGCATAGATGCAACTTTCCTTAAAAGTGTTACTCAGAAAACTGAACTATAGCAGGTTTATTTTACGGAAATATCATCTCTTTTATCACTTTCTTTCTTTATTTCCCTGTAATACCAAGATGAGAACACGGCACAGAAAGCCTGCCGCAGCTTCGTTCAGCAAATGGTTCCAAAGTCAAAAGGTGACCGTGTTCTGAAGAAGACCAGAATCTGCACACAGCACATTACGGAGATCAAAGTGCCTCCAGGAACTTGCATCAGGGTCAACAACAAGTACAACCTAGTTCCATCTCCACACGAGACAATGAGGAGCTGATGCGAGACTTTTCTGCACCAGGAGTTCAAATACGACCTGATAAACTTCAACAGTGAGCATTTCGCCACATTTGTTCGATACGGCCACGCTGTGTCTAACCAGGTAGGTTCAGAGAGTGACTGCGTGGTGTGATAAATATGAGATCTGTAGCCAATCAGCCTGTTGTTCAATGTTCCAGTCATTTATTTACTCTTTTTATTTTTAGATTACCATTAAGAAAAAAAATTATGTGCATGTCAATACAACTCGGACTCTGCAAATGATAATGCAGCAACGGATGGAGACACAAATGTACGATCTGCTGTGGTGACTCTTATGTACATCTATCACGCTGACTTTGTTAATGAGCAAAAATAAAACTCCTCCTTGCTGCTACTTTGTCTAAGATTGTTTTATTTAACAACTCAAAAAGGATGGCGCAACAGTAACAACATTTCCGTGCCTCCACACACACCCAACAAAATCCTTACCAAATTCCATTAAAGGCCAAAAAAATAAAAAACTTACCAACAAAGCAAACTCCGTAAGAGTCAGGAAACTATGTGTCCTCTTGTTTATTAAGACTTCAGGAATGTCAATAAGAGCATTTCTATACAGTAGCAGAGCTGAGGAGGCCAGCGCACAGACACAATGACCTTCTGCTATTCTCCTAGTTGATAATGACCCAGACAAAGACACACTGCCCATCAGCCAGACCTCTAATAAAGCCAAACACTCTCTATCATCTGCTAATAACCTCCACGCAGCAGCAAGAGTCATGGACAGGCCAGCATCTTCTGAATGCGAGGAGGGGAACAAAGCTCTGGGCGGACAGGAAGTAGTGAAAAGCATCCTGTTTATCGATCTGGGACTGTGCACTGCCTGATGGCACATGGCGGTAACTACATTCTTCTTGTTCATCCCCCAAATACACAAAGACAAAGACTACTGTAGGAAAGCAAGAAAAATAAACCATACACAGTGCAAAACTCTAACAACTCTAACAATCAATCCTGTTGGTACGCTCATTTGCTAGGCTCTTGGTTGCTGCGCTGCTACACATGCAACATTACACGTACACGCGCGTACACACTTGCAGGGGTGGTATTTTTCCAGAGATAGGGTAGGTAAACTCGTTACTCTTTTCTTAATTGGTATAGAGATTCTGTCCTTTTTTTCCCTCTCAGCAACCCCTCCAGGGGAATGCTGATTGATTGTCCTCATAATACCCCTGCCCCCCTGCACATATACACATACATTCTGTTAGAAGACATCCCACTTCAACTCTCTGCACAGTGCACAGTTCACAGTTCAGTAAAGGATCATTTTTCCACAGTCTCCTGCCTCTCCTCCAGCTTTCACATCACTGGCTCAGCCTGACAATGTACCCATACAGCTGGTCTGAGAAGGCCTGAAGAGAGAATTTATCTTGTACCCTCCTCCTCCCAGCTTGTCCCATGTCCCTGCGGAGCTGCTGCTCCCTCACGAGCCTCTCCATGGCCTTAGAGAAGGCCTCTGCCGTGGGCTCGCACAGGAAGCCGGTCTCCCCGTCTGCCACGCTCTCCAAGGGACCCCCTGAGTTCACCGCGATAACAGGGCAGCAGCAGTACATGGCCTCTACAGGAACAATCCCAAAATGCTCTCTGCTCGGGGTGTACAGCACAGCACAGCTGCCCCGGAGCAGCGCCACCTTCAGTGAATCAGAGGGGGAGCGCAGGAAAGTGACACAGTTCTCCAAGTGGATCTGCGCTGCCAGCTCTTTCAGTTCAGTATAATGTTGAACATTCTCAGTAACTCGATCATCGTAGCCCCCCGCCATCACCAGGTGAATGCCTGCTCTTTGGCCTGGAGGAAGGGTGCTCCTCAGGATTGCAAGAGCCTCCAGAGCCAGACCCAAATTCTTCTTTCTCTCGTATCGGTTCAGAGAGAGGAACAGACAGGAGGTTCCCTCAGGGAGCAGCCCTTCCAGGCCCTGTGCTTCAGTGGACGTCTGGTCAAAGGTACGTGTGTTGAGGGAGGGATACAGGACATCTGTCTGGACTCCTCTTAGACGATGAAAGGTCTCCCTGAAGATGCCTGCGGTGAACTGGCTGTTTACCAGAATCTAAGAGGGAGTACAGAGAGATTAGTTCATAAGGATCTCACATATATCACAGGCGTTTTAATACCCTATAAGTTGGATGACAGCCTGCAGTCTTTGATTATCCTAAAGTCTAGACTAAAATCGAAATGTCATTTCATTTCTATCAGGGCCCTGAGCTTTTACAACAGCCAGCCTGTGGAGATCAGGCTGTATTACATTTTAAATAATTATTTTGGCTTATTCAACCCGTTAAATAAAATAATTCACCATGATTTATTCTATTACACTATAGGTTTAGTCACTATGAAGAGCCAAACTCAGGCGGGTAGAGACACTTCACTTCTCTTAAGTTAATAAACATCATTCTGAGCAAATGAACTCTGTTTTCTTTAACAATGTAGAATTTAATTAGTGTGTATTTGAAATCTAATTAGTTTGTAGGCATACAAAGTTCAACAGAATTTATTTCTGGGGTGTTAATTACAGGTTAGTATGAACCGCAGCAACAACATTGCACTGGAAGTACACAAAATGATAAAGAAAACCATTGGAAAATCTCGAACAGTCTTGTCATGATTATGAAGAATCACACATACACTCACTGGCCACTTTATTAGGTACACCTTGCTAGTACTCGGTGGGACCCACTTCTGCCTTCAGAACTTCCTTAATTTTTCGTGGCATACTTTCAATAAGGAGTTGGAAACATTCCTAAGAGACTTTGGTCCATATTGATGTGATAACATCGTGCAGTTGCTGCAGATTTGTCGGCTTTTGTGTGGATCAATAAGTTAGCCAAGGCTATGTGTTGTGCGTTCAGAGATGGTATTCTGCATACCATGGTTGTAACAAGTGGTTGGTCTGTCATCTCGAACCAGTCTGCCCATTCTCCTCTGACTTCTGACAACAAGGCATTTTCGTCCACACAACTACCGCTCATTGGTTATAATTTCTCTTTTTCGGATCATTCTCTGTGAAAATCCCAGTAGATCAGCAGCTTCTGAAATACTCAGACCAGCCCGTCTGGCACCAACAACAATACCACGTTCAAAGTCACTTAAATCCCCTTTCTTCCCCATTCTGATGCTCGGTTTGAACTTCAGCAAGTTGCATGATCTTTAAGTATAAGCCACTGAGATTTTCTGTCTGGTGCTATAAACACACAATGTGATAAACTTATTAATTTAAAAAAGAAATTCTTAAAATTAACAAAATCTTATATTGTAACTCTTGTTGCTGCTTAAACTCAAAAAATCACTTTCCTGTCTGCAACCTGTGCAAAATGCAAAAACAAGGGGTTTAAAATAGAATTGAGAAACTGAATCATATTATCCTACACATTTTGAAAATTGATTTTGAATGTTTATACGAGACATGAATAGTTTAAGCCCTTTGCTCTCCTGTAGACTCTGCTGTAACCCTCACATAGGACCCTTTGGCCATTCTCAAATCTGTGCACAAAAAGCACACATTTAATATATGGGCCCATCATAAGCATCTTTTAAAAATCACTATAATTGTTTTTTAGACTTGAGCTTATATTTTGGCCTTCCTGTACTTATGACTCTTTTCTTTCTTGTTGGCTGAGCATGCTTTACCACAATGCTATAAATCGCAGCTTTCCTTCTGGTTAAAATAAAATAGTACAGTGACACAATCCTGTCCTTCAATCAGGCCATCACAACCTGTAGAGCGACACAGCCTTCAAACCTCAGCCGTTACGCACCATATCAGCCATGCCAGTGGTGCGTTCCTCAAGCCAGTCGATGGGAGCACGGTAAAGCTTCTTTAGGGCCGACTTCCTGTGGGTCAGCAGCTGGTCTGGGAAGTGACAGTAAAACAAAACCTTCTTCCTGTGACGGGAAAGTCGCAGCACCGGGATACACACTGACACCTGGAGTGGAAAGTGAAAGTGGTGCAAACAAAAATGACATTGCTTAACAACCTTATATTCTTCATATATGTAATCTATTTAGAACATGACGGTTCATTTTGTAATTTTATTACGTTGGACTATTCTGTACACACAACATCTACTGCGTGTCTGTATGTCCTGGGAGAGGGACTCCTCCTCTGTTCATCTTCCTGAGGTTCATTCCATTTCCCCCTATTAAATGTTAATTGTACAGATGTAAAGCCCCTCGAGGCAAATGTTTAATTTATGATTTTGGGCTATATAAACAAAACTGACTTGACCTGTCTAAAAAAAATGTTCCTCCTTCCAGGCTAACCAGAAGCAAATATGGCAGTAGAATAAAACAAACAAATAAAATACTAAAAATTAAAGAATGTATAAGTCTTTGTATACATAACTATAAATCATTTACTGTGTTAATACGAAACAAGGCATGTAACCACTAAAAACACATCATAAGCCAAATACTGTAAAAGCTCTATGTCACCTTAGCATTATATGATTTGGCTGATGCAGTTTTATATATTTAGAAAGCGAGGCTTCTTCTTGTGTCACACTGTAAATAATGAGTTTCTCTATACCTTTTATATGTACTGTGTATATATATCATATCCACCATCAACATGTACATAATAATAATAATCATTTACTCTAACATCCATTTGCACTCTGTTCATTGCACTATTGTCTCGGTCTGTCTACAACGCTGTTGTTTTGGTTTATTGTGTGTATGTGTGTGTCATGTATTGCTCTCTGTGTCTGATTCTTTGTGTGTTCTTTGAGTGTTCTTTGTGATACCTGTGTGTATTTGTGTGAAAGATAAAACAACGGAAAATAAGCAAGGGAGTGTCCACTTCACAGCGTCGTTGAGTTAGGGTGTGACACAAAAAGAGACACACAGAGACGGGCCACAGTGAACAATGGAAGCTATTCACTGAGCAACAGAGACAAGTTACAAGATACAGATGGCTCAGAAGAAATAAAACGTGTCTCACTCTCACTCACTTGATCACAGAAGATGACGTCGTACTCCACCCCGCTGAGGAAGACCAGATAGAGGGCCACATAGATCATCCTCAGGTAGGCACACAGGGCATGTAGGTAACCAAACACACTTGTGGGTAGCCAGTCACCCACACATACCTATTAGAAGAGTAATGAAACAATGAAATCATGTGTGTGTGACTAAATAAGCTATGATTTGTCTTTGTTATGCATATTTGAGGGACAATATTATGTAGTAAGTATTTGTGTTAACGTACCACGGGCAGTTCTGGGTCCAGGGTCTCAGAGAAGCAGTGTGATGGGTCATAATGAGCCGTCCAGATCTGAACGCTACATCCCTGAGACTTCAGAGCAACAGCAGCATCCACCACCAGTCTTTCTGCTCCACCAATACCAAGGTCAGGATGGAGGAACACCACCCGTGCCATCCTGCACACAAAAAAGTACAGCCACTGCTGGCTTGCAGACAGAGTTCAAAATACATTGTCATTCTATGCGATATAGGGATGTGCAAACAGACACACAGTTAGCCAGTAGACAGTGCAAATAATCTCAAAATCAGAAGTACAAGGTGTAAGGGCAGAACATTGTTTTATTCTTTACTTATAATCCTTTATGCAAGTACTTATAAGAGTGCTATTTTTCTCCTTTTATTATGTCTTATATATATATATTTATTGTTTTAAATCTTTAACCTGTTCCCTTTTTATTATTGTTCTTGTTATTCCAGTCTGTCCACATGTGTGGGGTTTAGGTCAGGGATGTGGGGTTGTTGATTGTTTTCCTCACTGTCTGTTCTTCCCTTCCTTGACTGGTCCCAGTCAAGGATCTTTTGTTCCATAAAACATAGATGCTCAGACTGTGTAAATGATCATGCAGCCCTTCGCTCTGGTCCAGACTTTAGTGACTGTCTTAGGTCCAGCTGATTTTGTTGTAGTACTTCTGTTTATTCTCTTTTGTTAAATTAATTCTTCAAAGACAACGGTTCATTGTAACTCAATTATTTGGTCATCCTCTAACCAGGAATATAATTTCCACGACACAAGGCGTATATTTCACAAGACTTTAAACATTCATAGGAGTGACTCCCTTAACCTCAGATACATAAAAGAGAAAATTAAATTAATAATCTCAATCTTGATGTTGGCGAACACAAACCAGGGATTTATGAAACCACTCTCTGATGCCAATAAGAGATAAACGATAAGAATTTGTCCTTGTGGTTTTGTAACATAATTAAATTCCTAACTTTTAACGTTACCTTTTGAAGCACTTCATGTCATGAATGTTTAACAGAAAACCTCTGGCTGACACTGAATTTGCGAATAAGAAGTCAAACTGATAACAAGACCACAAATGAGACTTCTGATTTAGTCTGCTAGATGGCTGTTCGTTTTAGAAATGGTAAGTGCCTTTAGCTAACTGTTAGTGATAAGACTAGATACTAGCGTTAGCCTATGTAGCTAATACAATTATAACCCGTTTTGCATAACTACATTGGTGGGCAATTGTCTTTGTAACTGACCACAATATATCTCCGTACAGTTTCATTATAATGCACTTATGTTTACCTTTGGATCTCTTGACTACCTTGTCCAAGTTCGGAAACCTGTGATGATGCTCCTCTACACGCCAGTAGCAGCAAGAACAACTGTCATGAAACTGTTCCACTTAGACACCATGCTGGCTCAAATCCACCATTGCGATCAGGCTAATATGGCTTCTTGTTGGAACCACAATGGCGCCTGTTTCCTCGCTGTAACGAACGCGCTTCCTGTGGGACACGTCTCCCTCAGACTCAAGGCGTACCGATGCTTTGCCTTCAAACTAAAGTACAACTACACATCTAAATTCAATATACAAAAATATGGATGGGTTTAAAAAAATACTTTATATAACAGCGGGACAAAAAAAATATCTTAAAACAATGCTCGATTCAATATTTTTATGACGAACGCGATTAGCCAGTCAGGCAATCTGCTTAGTCTCCTGCGCTGGTCTTGTGTTTTGTAGTCGTGTCCTTTTTAGATGAGCGTCAGCTTTGTGAGACCTCTTCTCAAGTTTTGACCATTTCACACGCTGACTGCCTGTTGTTCATTTGACGTGGACATCAGCTTGAAGGGAGGCTCAGGGTTTTTATTTCGCATCGGAACAAACTAAACAAAATGGTAAGACCCTCACATCCATCTGAAACTGTTACTGCTGTTGAAACAGCTCTATTGCTCTCTTTTAACGTCAAGCCCGAGCTAACGTTTTGCTATCTATTAGCTAGCCTGCTAACGTCAGCTCATATGTGGACGTGGCTGTTTTTCAGCAACTCAAACTGTCCCAAAACTTATTTTAGGTTGGCCCAGCACTGAATCAATTAA
>NC_060152.1:16409752-16423972 GCF_021292245.1 Micropterus dolomieu
TTAGCCTATGTAGCTAATACAATTATAACCCGTTTTGCATAACTACATTGGTGGGCAATTGTCTTTGTAACTGACCACAATATATCTCCGTACAGTTTCATTATAATGCACTTATGTTTACCTTTGGATCTCTTGACTACCTTGTCCAAGTTCGGAAACCTGTGATGATGCTCCTCTACACGCCAGTAGCAGCAAGAACAACTGTCATGAAACTGTTCCACTTAGACACCATGCTGGCTCAAATCCACCATTGCGATCAGGCTAATATGGCTTCTTGTTGGAACCACAATGGCGCCTGTTTCCTCGCTGTAACGAACGCGCTTCCTGTGGGACACGTCTCCCTCAGACTCAAGGCGTACCGATGCTTTGCCTTCAAACTAAAGTACAACTACACATCTAAATTCAATATACAAAAATATGGATGGGTTTAAAAAAATACTTTATATAACAGCGGGACAAAAAAAATATCTTAAAACAATGCTCGATTCAATATTTTTATGACGAACGCGATTAGCCAGTCAGGCAATCTGCTTAGTCTCCTGCGCTGGTCTTGTGTTTTGTAGTCGTGTCCTTTTTAGATGAGCGTCAGCTTTGTGAGACCTCTTCTCAAGTTTTGACCATTTCACACGCTGACTGCCTGTTGTTCATTTGACGTGGACATCAGCTTGAAGGGAGGCTCAGGGTTTTTATTTCGCATCGGAACAAACTAAACAAAATGGTAAGACCCTCACATCCATCTGAAACTGTTACTGCTGTTGAAACAGCTCTATTGCTCTCTTTTAACGTCAAGCCCGAGCTAACGTTTTGCTATCTATTAGCTTGCCTGCTAACGTCAGCTCATATGTGGACGTGGCTGTTTTTCAGCAACTCAAACTGTCCCAAAACTTATTTTAGGTTGGCCCAGCACTGAATCAATTAATTGTATAACGTTATGCATGAGAACACATTTGGCTGTTACCACCAGAAGTTGAAGGCAATGAACAGTGTGGATCAATAAGTTAGCCAAGGCCTTTGCCATCAGTCTCTGACATGAACGCACTGTAAGTTAAAGTTCAGGATCAAATGTAAGTTAGCTGTTCAAGAATTATTGTTCTCTTTATCTGAAGGTTGTAGGTTGTATTAATTCTGGTGTCTCCTCTTCAGCCTGGACCAGCAGCAAGTGCAACCAATGTTGGGGCATCTAGCCGTTCCCCCAGCAAGACAGTGGCTCCCCGCGCAGCAGGCTCCACAGTCAGACAGAGGTAAACGCACAATCGACCAGACTTTCACCTCTACTTTTTATCAAGTAGACAGTTCGGTAAACTTTCCTAAGTGCATACAGAGGAGTGACAAATTTAAAGGAAAGGCCTGAATAAGTGTGAAAATGATGCCCCAGTCACCAGATTTCAACCCAGTTGAACTCCTATGTGTTTTGGTTTTGATTTTTGGGCAAGCAACAAGAGCCTCCCAACAGCCACCATCGTCATCAAAATACCACACTACAGTTTGCGTTCAGAAACTTGGGGGAATCCATGCCAAGAAGCACTGAAGCTGTTGTGGCGACTCGCAGACTTGATTGTATACCAAGACACTTTCTGAGACGCTTATGTTCCTTTTTCCATTAATTTGTCACAACTCCATATGTTGGCCACCGCTGTGAAAAAGTAGCCATTGAAGACCACTTTACATTAAACATGTCACGTTTTGCGTTCGTCTCAACCTGCACACACACACTACAATTATGTTCCAAATCCCCCCAGCACTGACCCCTGCCTGATCATGTTATCGTACTGTAAAGGGTGATTAATTTTCAAAAAGCCCTTCGCTGTATTTTTTTTTCTGTGCCTTCCGTAGATTACAGCAGTAGATGGATGTTGTGCTGTGGTCTTAATCAGTGTGTAATCAGGGGCTCGCTGTTACCTCTCATTATTACCCATTACTATCACCCTCTTCATTACCTCATTAACCTCCGTTTAATCTCATCACATGAGTGAAGCAGCCATGAATCATTCTGCTCCTCCATCTCTGGCTACTGTAGTTGGTTATATGAATACAGGGTCTAATGGCAAAAAAATTATTTTATGTAGGATTTTTTTTTTTGTCAATGTTCTCAAAAGGTTTCAAGAAAATGCCGGATGAGTAAAGGATTTTTACTATACAGTACTTTGTAACATGAAAAATTAGTTGTCATGTAAAGCCCTTGATAATGAGAGATGTTGACTCACTCAAATACTTGGCAGTGTCGATATATTCTGATGTGTTTGTGTGTTCCACAGGAAAGCGACCAGCAGCGGTACACGCAGCGGTGGCAGGACCACAGGATCAGCAGGCACTGGTGGCATGTGGCGCTTCTACACAGAAGACTCGCCAGGCCTCAAAGTGTAAGTGCAGTTTATAAAAGCAGTTATACCCCCCCACACACGCAAATACATTTAGCCTCTGACATTTTTGACTTTCATCCACTCACAAACTAATTCTCCGGATTTCCAACACTTGCGCTATCATTAGTGTTACTTATGTTCATCAGGTAGAATGGAAGGAGTGTGTAATGGCAGGAAATTGGGCAGACGTGCCTCTGTGGTAAAACAAATCATCTCTGAGCGGTGGATCAGCTTGATTTAAGTGTGTGTGTCTATGTGTTAGGAAAGCACACATTTAGAAAACTCTCAACTTCATAAACTTGTATTCTGCTGCATCCTCGCCCCTAATATTAGAGAAGGCGTCCTGTCTCATGGCCATAGCTGGCCGTGGTTGATCGATGGCGCTGTGGTGGTTATTGAGTATGTCTCTCCAGCAGTCGAAGGAGGGCAGGCTCGCCATACAGCGCTGTATATCGAGTGCATGTTTGTTCCTGCGTTTGACGGCTGCCTCAAAGCTTCATTAAAGGATCCACTCTGAAAGGTCAACTCAATTACAGCCTCCTGACAGGGGGAGGAGGGGGCCGCTGAGAAAATGGTTGGCATGGCAATGCTGCTACTTAGCGATGCGCACCTCCAACCCCCACTCAGTCCCTCCTTCAGCGATGAGAGCCCCTCCTTGTTTCCGAAGCTCATCAATAAAATCAGCCACTCCACTAAGACTCTCGCTCTGGCCGGCATTACAGAAAATGAAGGGATTTTGTGTTTGTGTGTTAATCAGTGTTTTCTTTGTTTGTAACAGTGGCCCCGTGCCAGTGCTGGTTATGAGTCTGCTCTTCATTGCTTCGGTCTTCATGCTACACATCTGGGGAAAGTACACCCGCTCTTAAACAACGCCTGATGACCTCTGACCCTGCACCTCAGCTTCTTAACACATTGGACCTGGACCAAACAACAAATGAACAACCTTATTCTCCTAGTTCCCTTTTCCACTATCACTACAACACACAAACTGGATTTTTATGCAACGGTTTCAGTACATGATTTTTTTTATCTGCACTGACGCTGGTATCCACCTTGTTGCTTTTGCTGTGTCTTTAAGATCTAATGGGGTGAACGAGAGAAAGCTATGCTAGTCCACCTCAGATGTGATGTCTGTGTGTTTGTGGCCCTCCCTTCAAGCAGCAGCAGCAGCAGCAGCATGTTCCTGCTGCATAACGGCTCAGTGCAGTGCCGAAGGACATTGTTGTTGTTTTCCGGCCCCAAACATTTCTTCTAGCCTGAATTGGTGTTTTTTTTTGTTATTGTTAACAACATTTGTACAAATGTAATTGTAATATTGTACAATAAAAAATTAAAATCAATGTGTGTTGAAGTGCACCCTTTTATTTTGTTTTTCTGAAATAATAACCCTGTTTTTTCCAGTGACAAGTGCATTCTCACTTTGAACCTTCTGTAACCATTACCAGGTTGCTGAAAGCTGTACATTTTGCCAAAAGGCATTTACAAGCCTTCATTTTAACAAATTGGATTCTGGATGGTTGTGCTTTTATTAGAAAAGAAAAAGTGTTGTTTCAGTGTGATTGACAATTTACCCGTTCACACATGCCAGCTACTAGTTATTTGACTAAGGTTCAGGCTATAACTCACTCAGTAATCCTATTTTAAAAAAAATAACCTTAAGTGGCACCTGGAAGTATGCCTGTACTCATTTTATGATTAACCTTAATTGTCTGAACTAATATCATGCTATGGCTCTGCATAAGCAGAAAAGCCTGAACTTGTCCAAACAGCAACTGGATGAAAGTTAATTTTTCAGTATGCATACCTCTATAGAGGTTCAGAGGCATCTGCCACAGGGTTTGTTATCACCACCTGTACTGAAGCTTTTTTATCCTGCCGCTCGCAATAATTGCAAACAGGCAAAATTTGTTTTTCAAAAGTAGCACGTTTCCTTAGTGTTAAGAGTAATACCGAAAGCCATACAACATGGCCAACATGCAGGATATCAGAAACTGGCTTGTGTTAAATAGTAGTTTTGCCCCTTTCCACTTGAATCTGGTTTATCATCTAGGAAAATGGAGCATCACAATCAGCTGATGTTTAGGAAAGCATATCCCTGCAGAAATCCAAAGCATAATAATCAAAAACATCAAAATAAGAGAAGTTCTGATAATGTCCTTCAAAAAATGTTATTGCACTTTCTTGTGCACGAGCTAATCTAAATAAATGAATACTATGCATTTAGGGTTTCCTGTAAAATTACTGACAATTTTCCCAAGTGTTTTTCTGTGTTTTCCTGAGGGGGGCGCTGCAGACTATTTACTGAATATCACTGGCTCAGAGGATATCAAGAAATAACTCTGTCCTCACTGTTCTGGGTGGTGATTTGTTTTTACTAGTCAAATCATTATAACACAGTATAGTGTAACATGTTTGTATAAGCACGCTCAGCTGCCACAGCATAATCATTCAGCCTGTTTGATAATGGATGTTAAAAAGAGTTAAATCTTTTGGGAGTGTAAGAAAAGTGAATGATGAGAAACAGCTTCAGATTTGATTTGTCCACATTATGTTAAACCGTGTGGAAGAATTTATGGTAGATGTTCAGTATAATGGCCGCTGCTAACAGTAATAGTGGCCCAACCTACATCCCCAAGTTATCTGTGTTGAATATGGAACCAGCAGCTGGCATGGCCTGTGCTTCTGTCTGTCTGTCTGTGTCTGTGTGTGTGTGTGTGTGTGTGTGTGTGTGTGTGTGTGTGTGTGTGTGTGTGTTAAACGTAGCATTCGGGTCCTGTTCATTAATTCATTCTGTTGCTATGGCTCTGCTTTCCCACAGGCTTCCAGTGTTCGTGGCAAACTCAGGCCCTCCTGCCACATCCCTCTCGTCACTGTCCTACGCACACACAGACACAATCATAAACTCCACGGCCCAATTCATGGTGGCACAACACGGTAGTGTGCCAGAATAATTCAACATAACAATTAAATATGAAGGAGCTGTGGCGAAGTGTTCAGGAGTCACATAGTCCCAGGCAGCGTGTGGCGCGCTGTGACTCTCCACACTGCTGCAACCTGTAGTTCCAAACTCCTCTTGACACCGTCTATACAAGTCAACTCAATGTTTCCTCAAGGGGTAGAAATTAGGTAATTAGGTCCCTTAATGCTGGGACCAGTGTCCTCAGTCTTTGCGTTTTGGACAGACAGACACATTATTAATGCTCTTAAATTATCCAGCACTAAAATGTTTTCTATTTTGATTTTTAATCTCCAATTTGTGCTTGTTGGTTTTTACATATGCGGGATATGTTTACCTTGTGGGCCTTCAATGGTTATGATTGGCCTCTTTAGGTACTCTCTACATCCTTAAAGTCCTGATAGCTCTAATTTGCTACACCTGTCCTAGTCATTATACATGTTTGTCAGGTGGCTGCTGGATTTTATCCTAAAATCAGAATCAGCTTTATTGCCAAGTAGGTGTACACATACAAGGAATTTGCTTTGGTGTTTTGGTGCTTAACAATATACAGTGGACATAACAGGTAGAAAAATATAAGATACAAAATGATATTCATGTTTAAAAGTTGATGCCAACCGTTAAGTAGGAGTTAGTGCGCAACTTTCGTATTCTTCCTTTGATGCACCTCACTAAAAATAGATATGTGTTTCTTTTAACTCTTCAGCATTCACTCAGCGTGGCTTTCATTCGTTATTATGCACACAAAGTAACATTAAAAGGTCTATATCATTAAAAAATTTGATGAAATAAGACATTTAAAAAAGCATCAGAGGAAGATTTTATGCATCCAACTGCAACTTGATTTTTGAGTCCATGTGGTGTTTCTATGTTAACAGCTCTCAGGAAAAAACACCTTGTCTTTCTTTATACTGGAATTTACAAGTGAGTGATTTATACCCTTTGCAGATGACATTATCAGATAAAAAGGTGTCTGTGTCCATATTCATTCTCTCTACAACAAAAGAGATGTAATCAATGTGCATGTTAAAGTTACCAGACATGCAAAGACTGTTGTACATAAATCATCCTGAACATCCACATGCGACACAAGTTTGTCTCGTGGAAAGAGAGAGAGGAGTGGGAGATGGAAGGAGAGAAAGAAGAAGAAAAAGAAGAGAAGCTTTCTCTAGTGTGCTTCCTCTCAGTGTCTTTTTCACCAGAAAACCATATCCTGTGAAGAAACCACATGCTTTTACGAAGGGATGGTCCCTTACATAGAGAGAGGTGTGCATGCACATGTGCGCGTGTGCACGCGCGCCCACACACACACACACACACACACACACACATTTGACGAGACTTGTAAATAGGTCACATGTAGTTTCTGTTCTACATGATATATGCTGCTCTGTGGTTTAGTATGGAGGAAAAAAGAAACTGTTTAAGACGATCAGACTCTCTCTCTCTCCCACTGTATGGCTATGTCACTCTCTCCTTCATCCATCACATACATTCCCGGAGCTATCAGGATATCAGGTGAAGCAGATGGCCTATGATTTGAAATGTCTTTCCTTTCAAAGACTGTGGAGAATATCCCTAATTTAGAGCAATGTGAGCGCCCAGTCATGCACGCATATATGTCATGAATGTGTGTGTGTGTGTGTGTGTGTGTGTAGTTTTGAACAGATCACATGGTTGGTAAAGCGTGGAATAAATGGACAGGCGGGTGGAATCGACCGGCGCTCACTGACCAAGTGAATCCTGAGGGACGTCCCCAAAAACTGAGGGCTGGTTGAGGGGATGTCGGGACACCTGTCAGGTTAACTAATTTCATTTACAGAGATTAACAGTTATAAGGTGTGCTTAACTACAGAAATTATCTATGTAAAAGCTGTAAAAGGTAGAAAAAGTATTAGTTAGCCATTCTTTATCTTACTTGAGTGTAACTGTTTTATGCAACTGTATGCTTTCACAAGTAAAAGTACAGAAAAAGTAAAAGTATTACATGCATACATTCATTTATCTGATGGATATAGTCATTTAACAATTGTCCAAACGAAATATACAGCTCACAAAATATGATGCGTCCCCCTGTGGATTAAGCTTCACAGAAGGATATAAAATGGTCAGTTTTAGTGTGTAGTGGACCACCGCATTCTTTAAAGACTTGGTATTATGCTAATTTTCAGGTTCAAAATCCTATTTAGGGGTTTTACCAGAACAGATTTACATGGTCTAATTTTCAAAAAACACCATATTTCTTTCATACTGCACATTACTGCAGCTCCTCTTTTCACCCTGTATTGAAGGCTTCATTTTAGATATGGAGTGATACATCTTGTCTCTAAATGATCTTTGTTGGGAGTTGCACATGCAAAGTTCCTAGTTAAGGACTACTAGCCAATCAGAAGCAGAGAAGGGCGGGCCAATGAGAAGCCAGTAACCACGGCTTCGCAGCTGTACATGTTGCAGACTACCTTGGCAACATGGACTGGAGCAAGAGTTTGATTGTGGCAAGTTATTAATCTGTAACAAAAGTATCTTTCATCCATGAAGTTGTAACTGAGCTCTGTCTCTACATAACAGTAACAACTTTATGTCCATTGACTGCCGGGAGGGTAGCTAGTGTTTGTAAGGGAGAGGAGGTGTGTGGGCTGCAGCTCAGTGTTACCAGTATTTTTTTGAGGGCGTGTCGGAGTAGCCGCTTGGCGAGCATTATTTAAGGTGCATTTCCCTTTCATCCCTGTGCTGTCACAGGGATGAAAGGGAAACGGCTGGACTACAAACAAGCTGTTTTCAGTCAGTTCAGAGCAGAGTTTTCTGTGGGAGATTGGAACTCCCATCGGGCTGGACTTTGGGCTTTTTCAATTTGCAAACCTATTGCAGGCACAAAAAAGAGATATAACTCAATAAAGGAGAGGGCAAAAGCCAAAAAGCATAATACCACCTCTTTAAATATTTCTTCTGCATTATCAGCGATACAACAGTTTGAAAGGGACCATTGTGTAGAATAAGTACTGTAACTAAAGTAAGGCAGTGCATGTATGAGCACATTTTTAATTGTCTTTTAGCTACCTCACTCTGGTTAACTTCCACTTGCTTAAAAAGCACTCTATAAATAAACTTGTGTTTTGTTGTTATTTATAACTGTACCACAAAATGCTACCATAGCACAGTAATTAAATAAATGTACAGTTTTACTGTTACTATCCATCTCTGAGGATGAGCATATTGAAAGACGGTGTAAATGCATATCATGTGTTCATGTTGGTCCGCTGCTGCTGTGATCATGAGACCAGTGATTAGTCAGTAGCATAGGGCCAATTGGTGTAACACTCTGTTAATGGCCAGTGATCAGTAGCACAGGCTGGTCTGTTGAGAGGTGAGAGCTTGTTCACTGTAAAATAATCTGACTCCATATTCTGCCACCCAGACCACATGGTCGCTGTCATATAACTGTATGTGGGTCGGGGGTCAGAGGGAGCGGGGACATAGAGAGAGAATTTGTGAATGTATGTGTGTGTGTGTGTGCCAGCTGGAGACTCCCTGAACTTTCTGTACTTGGATCCTCCTTCAGAGTGAAATAAGAGAGTCAGAGTCAGAGCCAAGGCTGACTCTGCATCTATCAGTACCTCATCTCTCTCTCTCTAATCCTCTATGTGACACACCTCGTGCTTTCTGCATGAAAGATGAACAGTGTGTTCATTCACCCTGCAAAATTTTTAAATAGAATGATATATGCTGATATAGGAAAATGCACAGTGACAGAACTGCCTTTGGCAATATTATTTAAACCATTACTGTAGTATTCTTATCTTATCTTAGCATTATTCACAGTATTCACAACCAAATTACACCAATTCAAACAGATTCCTTAGTTTTAGATATTACCAGGAAATAATATGGTATTTTGAGTTTTTCCAAACAGAAAGTAGCTGCTCCACACTAAACAACCAAAAATAATGCAAATCTTACACACAAACATGCCTTCCCCACCCTAGTTAAAGCAGCTATAACTAATATTTTTATACCAACAATGTATCAAATGACAATGTGAAAACAATGTGATAATGTGAAAGGTGTCGCTCGTAGTGATAAACCCACAGAGAATTATCACCCGACTCTGCAGCTCCCCTCGGCTTACTGAGCTTTATAGGGAGTTTCGGCTCATTGTTTAGCTCTCCACATGCAACTTCACTGTTTTGATTAATTCTCACCACCCTCATAGCTGCTTAGTCCTTTTTGGCCACAGCAGGCAGCTGTTTTCAGAGAAAAAGCTCTAAAAACCTATTGTACACCACCTGCTCAGTACCAAACAGCAGACAGACTCAATTAGCGACTAGCTGGTGACCATAGTGGTGCATTTGACAGCTAAAGAGCCAGATATTTTCCTCAGAAGTTGGTGGAGACCAAAAAGCAGAGCTAAAGAGTGAATATTGGACAAAAACACAACGCCTAATAAAGGCTATACTGTGGCTGTGCGTCTGCTGGATATGTAAATAAGCAAGTATTTGGTAACAAGTTCAGCATATCTATGACCAAATCTTGTATTACGGGTTTAATTTAACATTAATTCAGCAATTGTATTAGGCAGACTAATATTATATAGGAATGAGTCTAGACAGCTGCTAAGTATGTATTTTCACTGGATAAAACTATGAAGACAAAATTCATACCATCTCTATGTGAAATTATTATGAAAGGTCCACTGATTTGTTTGGAAACAAAGAAATAATATGCAAATCATTATTTGGAAGCCTACATCAAATTTTTTTTTTGTACGTTAATCAATAATCAACATATTAAGGAATCACAATAAAGTTAAATAAAATACCTATTAATAACTACTAATAAATAAATCCATAAGTTTCAGTGTAATATGTCCTGATAAAACACATGAGAATCATTAAGAACAAATATCAGAAACCATAGGGCATGAAGAGAGAAATGAAAAAGGAAGAAATGTAAACTCAAATAACTGACAAATGAGACTAGAAGTTGTTTAAGAATAGACACGCCGTATAGAAATGGAAATTGAGATCTTGAAGGACATAAAAGCACAAAGGAAAGAAAACAAATGAAATGAGCACAAGCAAGAGGTAAAACAAAAAGACAAGAAGAGGCACAAGCTGCTGGAGAGAGATATGAATAACTACAGGAAGATGGAAACAAGTGGAGACAGTCGATGGTGGGAGAAAACCAAAAGAAATTTAAGAGGTCTGTAGTGATATACGCAGAGAATTTGAAAGAATGGAACAATGTGGAGGCTCAACTAAGATGAGAGCTGAACAAAACCTTAGAGGAGCGGGAGAGGAAATCAAACCTAATTCTTCTTTTTTGACAAGAAAATAAAAAAACAAGTGGCTCAAACCTCTGGCAATTAAAATATATCACACAGAGAACATTTAGCAGAAACATCTACTGTAAATGTCAGACCTAAGTGAGTTTTGTGTGTATACGTGCCGTATTGTGTGTGAGTGTATGTATATATGTGTGTGTGTGTGGAGGTGAGGGGGTTAACGATAAGGAGAATCCCGGGATGCAGGCCACATTGTTCTCTCTGACCTTTTAACACACATACCCACCCACCAGCGGCGTGGCCCGTCAGGCCTGGTGATGCCCCCCGTGTGACTGCCACAAGCATGTAGGGCCAACTGGGCTGTGATGTCATAAGAATGTGCCCCCCCCCAGGCCCCTGCCCCAAACCCTTCTTACTCCCTGCCAGCCTGCAGCAGAGCGGATCAGACTGTACCCTAAGGGACACACTGGCCATGGCTGGACTAATTTAGGGAGAAGGGAGGTGGGGGGTGAGGAGGGTGACACCACTGCGCTGAGTGTCTCAGGTGTCAGCCTTGTACTTTCTAATATTAAAGACACTTGGCCTGTGTGTCTGAGGTTGTGTGTACCAATGTGTTTGTAAGTGTGCTGTTTATGTGCAGTGTATTTTTAGGTGACTGTATTTTCCACTCCTTCTGCAGCACTCCCCTGGCAGCGGGGAGAATCTGGGGATCACCTGGCTCTTATATAATAACATTCCTCATTAAATGATATTGATGTTGTCTGAAAGACTTTCTGAACATGATTTCAGTTGATTGCATCACATTATCCTTTGTAAATAGTTGCAATATTTGTTACATTCCTTTTGCATTACAGCCTAAAACAATGCTGGGCTTATTTGCTTTCATTGAGTCAAACATTCTTGTGCATCTAAACCCACATTATTAGCAGAAATAGTCCAAATAGTGGCATACAGTCTTTCGTTTTAGTTTATAATAAAGATAAAGCAAACGGCTTTTATCTTTGAATTTCTGAGTCACATGTATCATTTTCTTGGCTCATTCATCTGTGCTGTGCTCCTGAATCTCATACTTCCTACATTACATAAAAATAAAAAATTCTGAGATCAATATTCTGAAAATGAAAGGGCAGAACGAGGTGTCACTCTTGGTATAGACAAACTGTAAAAGTGCAGAATGGGATTTAATAAAATGTCTTTTCTCTCTCCAAAAAATGGCAGTGGATCAGGAAAGTATTCACATCAATTCACCTTTTCCAAATTTTGTTATCTTACAGACTTATTCCAAAATGAAATTAAATTATTGAACTCAAAATTCTACAAACAATACCCCATAATGACAATGTGAAAGAAGTTAGTTTGAAATCTTTGCAAATGTATTAAAAATAAAAAATGAAAAAAACACGCGTGCATAAGTATTTTGTACTTTGTTGAAGCAGCTTTGGCAATCCCCCGATTGCTCAGTTTGGCCAGATGGTCAGCTCTAGTAAGAATCCTGGTGGTTCCAAAATTCTTCCATTTACTTTTATTTTGAGAAATTATTTTTCTGTACCCTTCCCCAGATTTGTGCCTCGATACAATCCTGTCTCGGAGGTCTACAGACAATTCCTTGGACTTCAGCCAATAGAGCTCTGTAATAGAGGTCCTTCAATGAGTGTTTCTTGCATTTCTTGCATTTTGTTGTTGGGCCCTGTGTCTGATTAACACACGTGGATAAAAAGAATGTTTGTAAGACCCCTTTTTCAAACTATACTTTCATTCATGAACCTCCTACAGCCGATGTCAGCCCTCCTCTGACCCCTAACCCACTGTCTTGCTGTGACCCGAAGCAGCTGCAGTCTTGACACACTGGCCTGACTTCCCCCAGAACTTTTACGCAAGCTTTTCTCCCTGCTTACGCGATGCAAGAATTTGCATATTGCTCTAAATTAGCACGTACTATACTAGTGGGATGTCTACTCATCTCTCTCTCTCTCTCACCTGCCTATCTGCTGCAGGTCTGAGCAGGGAATTCCCTCTGTGGAGGCATGTGTGTGATCATACACATGTCAAAGCCCCAGGTGATAGAGAGGATAATAACATAATGACAGGCCAGTTCTCTAGTCATAATTAGCCTCGGGGTGAGGTGTGTATTTGTGGGGTTGGTAGTGAGCAAGCTGAAAAACTGACAGGAGCGTATTCTTCTTCTTTTTACCTACTGTTTCATAAACCCTTTCACTTCCTCTGTTTCTAAGAACTATTCAGATGTTTTACTAAGTAAAAGTACCAGTACAGCACTGGAAAATACTTCATTATAAGTAGAAGTCCTGCATTCAAAATCATACTTTAGTAAAACGATTGAAGTCTCATCAGCAAAATGTGTCAAAAGTACTCTTTATGGAGAAAAATGGCCTCTGTAACTGATATACTATAAGTCCAGTGTTTTCCAGTCTAGGGGTTGGGCTCGTGAGATGATTAATATACAGGACTTTTCTTCAATCTTTTTACGTTTGTGAAATTTTGAATCATTTTACATTTTTGGGGCTCGAACAATTATTTAAATGAAACTATCTGAGAAGTTTAGAGGGGAAATTTGGTGGGACAACTCATCGACATCTAAAATATGGCAAGGGGACCCCAAGTGGGCTCTGGTTTTTGTAAGTGGTCAAACACCAAACAGCTGGGATCAACTGGTTTTATCTTTAACAATACATTGGATTTCATAAGTGTATCATTTGTTCTTTTGAAAAGAATTTAACTGAAAAGCAACAAGTAACTACAACTGTCAGTTAAATGTAGTTGGATGAAAAGTAAAATATTTCCCTCTGAAATGTAGAGCAGAGGTATAACGTCACATAAACCAGAATTACTCAAGTAAATTACAAGGGCCTCAAAATTGTACAGTACTTAACTTCACTTAGTAAATGTACTTAGTTACTTTCCACCACTGGTTTCTTCTTCCTCATCCTTTCACTTCATTTCCTTTAGCTCCTGCTTCGCCTTGATGTTCACCAGTTGCTCGCATGAATAAATTGAAGAGAAGAAGAACAAGTAAACCAAAGACAAAATCTTCTGGGGGAGAAAAAATGCAGACTTGCAGATTTTTCTCACAGAGATTTGTCACGGTGAATGGCTGATGAATGAGACAGTAAACAGAGTGTGTGTGAGTGTTTTTGAGCATTGGACTTTAGCTGTTTCTCTATGTATTATTAAGAAGCTTAGAAATACAAGGAAACACAGGAGCTGGTCTTGTTTAGCAGGGAAAGTGTTATTCTTTTATGAGGGTGTTTCATATTGATGACTCTGTTGTGAGTCAGTGATTTGTAGCCAAACAGAAATAACTTTGATTCAGCTTCATGTTTTGGGAATTTACCAACGACCTTTTGGATACTTTCACTTAAAATGTTTTAACAGTTAGACAGATTAGCTCGGATGAGTCACAGATTTGCAAGGTTACACGCAAATATGCGCAAGTGCAAGTGTGTGTTTGTACATGGCTGAGGAGTGGCAGACCCAGGTTGTCGTTGGATGTCACGTCTAATATCATCACATGACCACTGGAGCTCTATTATTCATGAGATCAATGCCGAGATTCAACCAAGCCTGATACAAGGGAACCCATCTCCCGCTGATGCTCTCCCCCTCCC
>NC_060152.1:16424072-16429294 GCF_021292245.1 Micropterus dolomieu
AGGTGACTGTATTTTCCACTCCTTCTGCAGCACTCCCCTGGCAGCGGGGAGAATCTGGGGATCACCTGGCTCTTATATAATAACATTCCTCATTAAATGATATTGATGTTGTCTGAAAGACTTTCTGAACATGATTTCAGTTGATTGCATCACATTATCCTTTGTAAATAGTTGCAATATTTGTTACATTCCTTTTGCATTACAGCCTAAAACAATGCTGGGCTTATTTGCTTTCATTGAGTCAAACATTCTTGTGCATCTAAACCCACATTATTAGCAGAAATAGTCCAAATAGTGGCATACAGTCTTTCGTTTTAGTTTATAATAAAGATAAAGCAAACGGCTTTTATCTTTGAATTTCTGAGTCACATGTATCATTTTCTTGGCTCATTCATCTGTGCTGTGCTCCTGAATCTCATACTTCCTACATTACATAAAAATAAAAAATTCTGAGATCAATATTCTGAAAATGAAAGGGCAGAACGAGGTGTCACTCTTGGTATAGACAAACTGTAAAAGTGCAGAATGGGATTTAATAAAATGTCTTTTCTCTCTCCAAAAAATGGCAGTGGATCAGGAAAGTATTCACATCAATTCACCTTTTCCAAATTTTGTTATCTTACAGACTTATTCCAAAATGAAATTAAATTATTGAACTCAAAATTCTACAAACAATACCCCATAATGACAATGTGAAAGAAGTTAGTTTGAAATCTTTGCAAATGTATTAAAAATAAAAAATGAAAAAAACACGCGTGCATAAGTATTTTGTACTTTGTTGAAGCAGCTTTGGCAATCCCCCGATTGCTCAGTTTGGCCAGATGGTCAGCTCTAGTAAGAATCCTGGTGGTTCCAAAATTCTTCCATTTACTTTTATTTTGAGAAATTATTTTTCTGTACCCTTCCCCAGATTTGTGCCTCGATACAATCCTGTCTCGGAGGTCTACAGACAATTCCTTGGACTTCAGCCAATAGAGCTCTGTAATAGAGGTCCTTCAATGAGTGTTTCTTGCATTTCTTGCATTTTGTTGTTGGGCCCTGTGTCTGATTAACACACGTGGATAAAAAGAATGTTTGTAAGACCCCTTTTTCAAACTATACTTTCATTCATGAACCTCCTACAGCCGATGTCAGCCCTCCTCTGACCCCTAACCCACTGTCTTGCTGTGACCCGAAGCAGCTGCAGTCTTGACACACTGGCCTGACTTCCCCCAGAACTTTTACGCAAGCTTTTCTCCCTGCTTACGCGATGCAAGAATTTGCATATTGCTCTAAATTAGCACGTACTATACTAGTGGGATGTCTACTCATCTCTCTCTCTCTCTCACCTGCCTATCTGCTGCAGGTCTGAGCAGGGAATTCCCTCTGTGGAGGCATGTGTGTGATCATACACATGTCAAAGCCCCAGGTGATAGAGAGGATAATAACATAATGACAGGCCAGTTCTCTAGTCATAATTAGCCTCGGGGTGAGGTGTGTATTTGTGGGGTTGGTAGTGAGCAAGCTGAAAAACTGACAGGAGCGTATTCTTCTTCTTTTTACCTACTGTTTCATAAACCCTTTCACTTCCTCTGTTTCTAAGAACTATTCAGATGTTTTACTAAGTAAAAGTACCAGTACAGCACTGGAAAATACTTCATTATAAGTAGAAGTCCTGCATTCAAAATCATACTTTAGTAAAACGATTGAAGTCTCATCAGCAAAATGTGTCAAAAGTACTCTTTATGGAGAAAAATGGCCTCTGTAACTGATATACTATAAGTCCAGTGTTTTCCAGTCTAGGGGTTGGGCTCGTGAGATGATTAATATACAGGACTTTTCTTCAATCTTTTTACGTTTGTGAAATTTTGAATCATTTTACATTTTTGGGGCTCGAACAATTATTTAAATGAAACTATCTGAGAAGTTTAGAGGGGAAATTTGGTGGGACAACTCATCGACATCTAAAATATGGCAAGGGGACCCCAAGTGGGCTCTGGTTTTTGTAAGTGGTCAAACACCAAACAGCTGGGATCAACTGGTTTTATCTTTAACAATACATTGGATTTCATAAGTGTATCATTTGTTCTTTTGAAAAGAATTTAACTGAAAAGCAACAAGTAACTACAACTGTCAGTTAAATGTAGTTGGATGAAAAGTAAAATATTTCCCTCTGAAATGTAGAGCAGAGGTATAACGTCACATAAACCAGAATTACTCAAGTAAATTACAAGGGCCTCAAAATTGTACAGTACTTAACTTCACTTAGTAAATGTACTTAGTTACTTTCCACCACTGGTTTCTTCTTCCTCATCCTTTCACTTCATTTCCTTTAGCTCCTGCTTCGCCTTGATGTTCACCAGTTGCTCGCATGAATAAATTGAAGAGAAGAAGAACAAGTAAACCAAAGACAAAATCTTCTGGGGGAGAAAAAATGCAGACTTGCAGATTTTTCTCACAGAGATTTGTCACGGTGAATGGCTGATGAATGAGACAGTAAACAGAGTGTGTGTGAGTGTTTTTGAGCATTGGACTTTAGCTGTTTCTCTATGTATTATTAAGAAGCTTAGAAATACAAGGAAACACAGGAGCTGGTCTTGTTTAGCAGGGAAAGTGTTATTCTTTTATGAGGGTGTTTCATATTGATGACTCTGTTGTGAGTCAGTGATTTGTAGCCAAACAGAAATAACTTTGATTCAGCTTCATGTTTTGGGAATTTACCAACGACCTTTTGGATACTTTCACTTAAAATGTTTTAACAGTTAGACAGATTAGCTCGGATGAGTCACAGATTTGCAAGGTTACACGCAAATATGCGCAAGTGCAAGTGTGTGTTTGTACATGGCTGAGGAGTGGCAGACCCAGGTTGTCGTTGGATGTCACGTCTAATATCATCACATGACCACTGGAGCTCTATTATTCATGAGATCAATGCCGAGATTCAACCAAGCCTGATACAAGGGAACCCATCTCCCGCTGATGCTCTCCCCCTCCCTCCCTCCCTCCCTCCCTCCATACTATCTCCTCTATATTTCTCAGAAGATAATCTTCCCATCACACTTTTCTGCTGAGATTGAGTTGTGAACATGAAAACTGAAAGTGTTCACCCCAAGGGATGACCAGCGATAGACAGTGAGCGGGCGAGCACCGCTGTCAGACACCCAACAACGACCAGGGAAGTGAACTTGTGCTACGTGTTCCACATTTCCTAAAATACTGTATAACTTTTGGTCACTCATTCACTATTCTCTACATGATAAACACTCAGTAGACTGTATAGTGATCAGTACAGAGATTTTGGTGTAGGTGTAGTGTTGCATAACTGCAAACTGAAACTGAAGGATTTTGTTGCATGAAGTAACCTGCAAGAACACCTCATCTTTCATTTCAATGTGAGGTTTTCTGATGGCATTGAATAGTTCATACATTTTACAGCTAAACTATAGAGAATAAAACCAAAAAATAACCTAAATTAAATATAGTGTAACAGATCCATTATAAAACACCATACTGGAATTTAGTGGAATCAAATAATCTTTTATCAATAACTTAATGTATATAATTTCTACTAACTTCAAGGTAATCCAAATTAAAGTTTCTGTGTTGTTATGAGACTGGACAGAACGGACCCAAATGCAACGCTCAGTGGGAAGGAGGTTTACTGAGAGTTTACAGAGGGGCTAAGGAAGAGGAGATGGAGGTGAGGTGGACGCCGGGGGAGGAGGACCGAGGAGCAGGCGAGGCGCAGGTGGTGAGGCGAGGAGCAGGGGGAGCTGGGAGGGCGCCGTGGAGGAAGCCCGAGAGGAGAGGACCGGAGGATGAGCCCAGCCGACAGAACAGAGGACGAGGGTGAGTGAACCTGGGAGGGAAAGCAGAGAGACAGAGTTAACACAGGGAATAACCGGGGGCTGGAAAACAGAGTTCCCCTTCGAGGGAACTCGAACTGCGTCGGTTACGACACTATGGGAACGCCTCTAGGGGAAGCAGGTCTGAACGTGAATGAAATCACTCCAATCCTATTGGCTTGTTGCTAGAACGGTAAGGTGTGACGGAATAACCGGAGGAGTATAAAGCACACCTGTACACACTCATCATTAGCTTTTTTCTATTCAGCAGGCGCTCTGTATGTTGTTTGAAGAAAGCTCCAGTCCTACAAGCAGTGTGTCTTACCTGAAGAAGAAGTCTACCAGCATGTCCGGCAACCAGATGTACAGAAGGTGTGTTTTGTTCTTGCCCTCGGTACATCACGGATGGAGATTCTCATGAGATGTGTGTCTCATGTTTGGGGATGGAGCACGCCCGGGCAGCTCTCGAGGGGGCTGCCTGCGCCCGTTGCGAAGCCCTTTCCGTGCGGGTACTGAGGTACAACATGGCTCTCTTTTCCGAGGATGGCCGGATGTGTTTTCCCCGTGGCGCGGGTCCTGCGGCCGCTGAGGCGGCCCGGCGGCTTCACTCATGGGGTTCACAGCGTGATCTGTTGGAGGATTTTGGGACGGCTGAGGCTTTTTCCCGACCTTCATCCGCTGGCTCCGACACTACCTTTCCTCGTTCGGGAGCCCGTTCTCGGCTTCTCCCGCTCGCGGTTTGGATCCGGAGATGCTGCAGCAATCCGACTCCGAGGAGGCGGACGTGCTCAGCGTAGTGGACGATGACTTCCGGGTGTCAGGGCGGCATCATCTAGCGGCGCCCGACTATGACGTGCTGCTGGAGGTGGTGACTAGAGCCGTGGCTAAGCTCAACATCAACTGGCCACAGGAGGAGCAGACACCACAGGCTAGTGGTAAGCTTGATGAAAGGTTTCTTAAGCACCACGCGCCACCTCCACGCCGGTCTCTGCCATTCTTTCCTGATTTACATGATGAACTGAGTAATCATGGGGCAGACCCTTCTCTACATGGCTTTCCACACCCCGATCACTGAACTACAGTAATGTGATGGGGGTTAGGGACCGTGGTTATGGGAGGATGCCTCGGGTGGAGGATGCGCTTGCGAGCTATCTCTCCCCTCGACTTGCGTCCTCCCTGGAGGAGCCGGCGTTACTCTCCAGCTATGTCGCACCACATCTACGCTCGTGGGGAAGGCGTACATGGCAGCGGGCCAGGCAGGTGCGAGCTTGCACACCATGGCAGTGCTTCAAGCCTACCAAGCCGACCTGCTACAGGAGATGGTTCAGAGGGGGGGTCCCTCTGAGGAAGATCTGGCGGAGCTTCGCAGAACCACGGAGCGTTAGACGCAGGGCGAAG
>NC_060152.1:16429394-16481919 GCF_021292245.1 Micropterus dolomieu
CGACCCGCCGCACCTCTCTCCCCGCCTGAAGCGCCTGCTTCATAGTTTAAGCTAATGATGAGTGTGTACAGGTGTGCTTTATACTCCTCCGGTTATTCCGTCACACCTTACCGTTCTAGCAACAAGCCAATAGGATTGGAGTGATTTCATTCACGTTCAGACCTGCTTCGCCTAGAGGCGTTCCCATAGTGTCGTAACCGACGCAGTGTCTTGTTCCCCTTCTCGGGGAACCAGGGTTACATATGTAACCCGAGACGATCACGTCTGAGGTTAACCAGAGCTTGAGAGGTTGACACCAGGTTGGGAGCAACGACGATCAAGCGAAGATGGTGTGGAGAACCGGGGTTGATATACAGGCAGGGATGAGGTTGATTACTGGCAGGTGTGGCAGGCTGACGAGGTGGCTGACGAGGTGCAGGTGCGGGTCGTTGGCTGGGCTCAGGAGCGGAGGGAGAGAGAGGAGGAGAACACGCAGGGGAGGAGACACAGGGAGGAAGGCAGAATACAGGAGAACAAAACAGTGGGAGAACAAAAACGAGAAAAAAACAGGACACTCATCATCAGCCGGGCTGGCCCCACAACATGTATAATGTTTTACAGAGTAACAAGTAACAGTAATAAATAAATGTCCAGCAGGAGGTTTTAATGAAAATAGTATAAGTCATACTCAAATGTTAGGAAGAACAGTGTCACTTATTACAGTCAGTCCCGGGGACCCTTTCCACAAATCCTGCAACACTCAACATGCAACAATTCCAGGCACACAAACACTCACACATGCACGTTAGTATTCTTCCATGTGGAAAACATGACTGGTGTGCCGGGAGCCAGAGTGACAGGGAAGGAGGGACAATCCATGCATGTTGCCTGATGCCTCCCAGGTCCATCAAATGTGCACTTTTTACAGCACAACGACCAGAATCAATATACATGGGCCACACACGCATACACCAGCCTTAAGACTTAACCATTCGCCAACATTCACCACTTACACAACGGTGAGCCAATTGTTTGCACACATTGGGCCGGTTAGAATGAGACATGTCAAAATGTGTTCCATGTAAAGGGCCTATAAGAATTTGTGAAGTGTAAGATGTCTCACCTCAATAGGTGCAGCAAAATTAACAAGAGAGTGAGGGAGATATCACAGTACGTACACGCCAACACAGTCCAAAGAAGAGTCCTAATAAGGCAGAATAAGTGAAAATGTAAATGCTCCGTATTTGTACAGCACCTTTCTAGTCTTTTCGACTACTCAAAGCGCTTTTACACTACATCTGCGTTCACCATTCACACACTGAGCCTCAAGTGCTCAAACAGAAACTAACATTCACACAGCCACCAAGGGCAATTCGGGGTTCAGTATCTTGCCCAAGGACACTTTGACATGCAGCCTGGAGGAGCTGGGGATTGATCCACCGACCTTCCAATTAACAGGCAACCCACTCTACCTCCTGAGCCACAGTTGCCTGTGGGGGTGGACCATGGGTGTGTGGGGCCTTAAAAACAGCCAGCTTAAAAAGTAGCTGGACTTCATTATTTTCAAGATCAAAAAATCTGACCAAGCATTTGGTGCTTGACAGTTTTTGACACATTTTAACAAGTACAGAGGTTAAATATCCAGCCCAGTTCTACTATGTTGTATAGTGGGCAACTTATGATATCAGTATATACATTCTAGTGTTCACATTAAGAGCAAACCAAATCACTTTGTAACTTTTCACGCTAAAATGGAAATGTTATCACGATAATTGTAAATACGCCTTTAATAAGAACTCCGTTCTTCCTGTGTGTCCTGCCAACCATGCCAGTGTTTCACAGAGATGCTCACAAGTCTTTGAGCTAGAGTCCAAGTCAAGTCTCAAGTCACTGAGCTAGAGTTGGGAGTTAACCTCTCGTAGGTCGTAGCTAAAGCAAGAAGCAAACTAACGGTAGATGGCCAATGCTGAGCTAAACATGTTTACTAACCTTAAGTTACTAACCTA
Organism: Micropterus dolomieu; assembly: GCF_021292245.1. NCBI lineage: Eukaryota > Metazoa > Chordata > Actinopteri > Centrarchiformes > Centrarchidae > Micropterus > Micropterus dolomieu. Next base: position 16,431,380 of record NC_060152.1, read on the forward strand.
TTTTGCGTTCAGAGCTTCTTTATTTTGGTCTTGTTGTATGAAGTTTTAAAGCCAAAGTTTATGATGAATGGCGGAGCAGCTGCAGGTGTTTGTTGTCCTCTCTCACATGTGGCCGTGTGCAGCTGACACTATGTGTTACATAGGCAGGTTATAGGTAACGGAGGGAGGGGAATAACAGCAAGCACATCAGACGTTTCCTAAAAATAAACACTGCTTATAAGTCCCGCACCTCGAGCCTGAGTCAAGTCTGAAGTCTTTCGAGGATGAGTCTCAAGTCGAGTCTGAAGTCACTGTGTGTGCGACTTAAGTCGGACTCGTCCCCATCTCTGGCGTTTCACAGAAACTTGTAAATAGTACCCATCACGCCTAAACTTTGGGAACTACAACTCAGAAGACCTGGGAACTACAACTTCCACTGAGACATCCACGTGTCAGTTGTCGTGGCTGTGACGTCTCTGCAGGCGTGCGTATGTACTAGTCTGGGCTGCCTGTGCGTGGACGCCTGGACAGTGATGTCAGCACACAGGCTGCGGCTGTGGTCAGTGATGTCGGGTTAGGAGTGGGACCGTTTGGAGCTGCAGCAGCTGGAACGGGCTCCCGAGGGAGAGCTGGGAAAGTGGCCACAAACCTCCCCCCAAAGGACGAGGGGGCAGAGCGGGGACGATCCTGACTACAGCATGTTATTAGCGGATGTATTGTGATGCTGTTCTCTCTGTGTGCCACATTGTTCTACATAGTTACTAAAATCATGTTGCGTCTGTATGACTGTGTGTGTGTGTGTGTGTATGAGTGTAGCAGGAAGCAGTAGTGACGCTCTCACACCGCCCACCATAGAAATTGCAATGGAGAGCCTATCCTGGTCGTACTGGCCAGCTGGTGGATATACTAACAAACACTGGCTCAATGAAGGCTGAGTCAGGACACATTGGTCTCTGTATGTGTGTATCTGTGTGTGTTTGGGGACAGTGGTGAGATGATGGCAAAGCAAAGTGGTGTACATACACTCCTATGCTTCTCTCTTGACACATGTGAGGATAAACATCGATTTCCTTGACTGACGTTAGCACGCTGTTGAGTAAACACACACCTGAACTCACACTGCAGCATCCACATACGCAGCCCCTGCAACACTCTGATGCCTATAACGCCTCGGTTGCGTCTACAGCTGCCTGATTAATGGCGACAGGCCCAATAAACAGTGCTAGTTCAGGGTTCAGAGGAGCCTCGCTACAGATCTCCCACAAGTGCAGCCACTGAACACAACAGCATCTACCTGTACTATGGTTTAGTAGCCTCCAACTGTCAACACAGTTCCCTGTCACATCCCTAAGGGGAGAGAGACACAGGTAACACAAAAAAATCTCACTCCCTCCTGTTCTTGCTCTCACAATCAAAGCAAAGTCTCAAATAATTAATTTACAATAAAGATATGAAGATAATAGCCTAAAGTGTTGTCACAACCAGTACGCTCTATGAGCCAGCTTCCTTTATAGAGGTGATTTTGGCAAATCCATCATTTAAATTATTATCAAATTGTTTTAATTTGTGCACTCTGTTTTTAACCATTTGTATTTATATGATGTGTGCTTTGTGTCTCTGATTTACTGCTGACAACCAATTGCTATAATTGATTACATATATATTGACATGCAGTGAAAAAGTGGCTTTTGGGGCCCAGTTTGTCCAGTTGGCTAATTAGCCTTAGCTGAAACACTAACAATTAGAGATCTTTCGTGAATGAAACCATTGCTGTAAGATACCAGTGATAACCCTCACACAACTTCATGTTTTTCTTCAATATAAACATATAAAGCTTTGTCTGTTTTTAAACAGTTTGAATGTTGTTCTGGTTATCTATATACTAATCACTCTGGATAAAGAAGGAAATCTTTAGGCGAAAGAAATCCATTTCAATCCATTATATTAACCTTGTTTATTCCCTCCGATAACAACACAAACACAACAAATCCCGAAAACAGAGCCAGTGTTTCAGTAAGGAGCAGTGAATTTCTGTGAGCCGCAGGCATGGAGATTACAAAAGGCTCAGTGTGAAAATACCTTACTGATGCAAAAAATCATTTTTTGAGAGGAAAAAATGTTGAATATTCTCACATGAAGAGCACGATGGGGTTTTGTACAGTAATGGCGTGAAGGAAACTTAATTGTAGTATATCCCCTAAGGCTGCAGGCTGATCAAGACACTGAGCTCAGGACGTCAGAATTGGATATGAAAATGTGTCTCTGGGCGCAGTGTATAGTTATCGCGTGTGTTCTCAAAAAAATAGTTGGTTTTTGGCTTCCTTTCATGAACAAATGTGAACAAATGTGATCAAATGCGTAACTTAGTTTATTAACTGTGCGTGTATGTGTATGTGTATGTGTGTGTGTGTGTGTGTGTGTGTGTGTATATGTTAGCGATGTTGTGCACTAAGAGACAGAAACAGAGACACAGTAAAACAGTCCAGAGGGGGCAGTCACGATGCTATAACTGAAAGCCTCTCCTGTCTCAGAAATCTGAGAGTCAGGTGTGCGTGTTTGTGCATGTACAAACTAAAAAAATAAAAATAATAATGCTGACAATGAACATGTGAAATCCTTAACCACATTTAAACCCCTCCAATTACTTTTCCTGTTTTTCCTGTCATTTTGTCCTGTCTAATAGCTCACTCAAGCCATGACAGAAATGGGGTTAAGTCCCTCTTCTCTCGTTTCATGTTAAAAACAGACAGATCCGTGATATAGACAAGGAAAGAAAAGACTTAAAGCATACAGAGCGGCGAGGAGGGAATGTCCTGAATGTGAAAGTGTAAAGGGGTGGAGGGCGGCTGGAGCGGTGTGAGCTTCGGTTTGTACAGGAACATGCTAGAGGATAAGGCGTGCTCCCTTTGGCAGGGCGGTGCAGTGTAAATCCACCGGTGCCATCTGATGCCTGTGTTTGTTACGGTGCAACGGTGTGCGGTGTAGCTGAGAAAAGATCTGGCAGCTATAAATAGGCTGTGTGCTAAAGAGGCGCGTTGTAAATACAGAGCCCTGGTGTGGTGTCACTTTACACCCCCCACCCCCTCCTGGTCTTAGCCCCAGCCTCCACTGGACTCCTCTTAACAGTTTCATTATGCCAGAGTGCGTCATGAGCGCTGGAAAAAAAGGACCCGAAAACACAGGAAGAAAGGGAGGAAGAAAGACAGGGGCTGGCAGTGGTGTAGTTATGGGACAGATTACTCTTAAGTGTGTGTGAGTGTGTGTGAGTGTGTGTGTGATGTCATGTTACTGAGGCCAGGCTTTCCCGATTCCTCTGGTGTCTGCAGGTTTGGGAAGCTTCCAGTGTACAAGTGAACCCTCTCATCTCCCCCCTTTCTATCTTCTTGCCTCATGGATTCTCCTCTCCTCACTACGCCCTTTTCTTCTTTTTGTTTCCTCCCCTCCCCCCTTGCCTCATCTCCCCTTGTTTCCACTCCTCTCCTCTTCTCTTCTTCTACCCCTTTGCCTCCTCTCCTCTTATTTCCTCTCCTCGTTCCCTCTCCTCTCTTTCTCCTTTGCTTCCTTTCCACTCATCACCCCTCGTTTCCCCTCCTCTCCTTGTTTTTCTAATAGTTTATAAACCCTTCTCCACACACTCTCCTCTTATCTCCTCCCTTCCATCTTCTTCCCTCCCCTCTCTTTTCTTTTCTTTGCCACGAACCTGTTGAGAAAGTGCTTAGCTGGGTGTGGTGTGGTGTGAGTGTAGGCAAACTCTAACCATCGTGCCAGTTGTGCTTTAACAATGTGTGTGTGTGTGTGTGTGTGTGTGTGTGTGTGTGTGTGTGTGTGTGTGTGTGTGTGTGTGTGTGTGTATATGTGTGTGTGTGAGTGTGTGAATTTCTCCAATCACATATAAAATCCTTCCTATGACATCACACAGTGACGTCCCTTGACATTCAGAAGTCTGCTAGGCCAACTTTCAAGGGCACAGTGTCGGTGTGTGTGTGTGTGTGTGTGTGTGTGTGTGTGTGTGTGTGTGTGTGTGTGTGTGTTTTTGCTCTTGCACATCTGGCAAGGATTTTCAAGAGCTTTTTCCTTTTTGTTCCTTTTCAGCTTGAACAAGCGACTTCTTTACAAGATACAAGTCGGATACACAGTCTCTCTCTTTTTCTCACATACACACACTATGTGACGCAACAGCTTCTGGTCATGTTCCCAAGGTCCTGTTCTCAGAGCAGTCTGACTGGAGGCCTTTGTCTGGGCTCACTTTAAAAATAAAACTGGAGCAGGGTTACCACACACACACACACACACACACACACACACACACACACCCTCACTCACTCTTTGTGTATGAACTAAGCCTGACCTAAGGTGGAAAAGGAGCCCACTGCCAACTCATGATGCTGTTTAAGTGTGTATGTACCCACATACTGTATTCATGTGTGATGTATTATTCCACTCAGCCTGACAGTGTAATTATGGGCTTGTGTAACACCCATGTGTATATGAGCACGCACACACATATGTGCCTTGAAAGTCATCACACCACCTGTCATTTTACAACACAGAAACATCATCCTCTCACAAATTACAAGACCCAGATTAAACTCGTCAAACTCCTCATAACTCCTCTGAAGAGGAGACTTTCTGTTCTTACATAGTTACTTACGGACCCTCCCTAACCCTCCCCATACAGTACTGCAACAAGATCCCGGATCAGCGACTGGAAGTAGTTCAGGATCCATATCTAGTTTCACCATAACTTTGACCGCTAACTTGTCATCACTGTCAGCTGAACATTTTATTATGTCAATTTATTAGGGGTGTGATGAGACACTTAACCCATGACACGTGATTGGGTTCACGAGATTGAGACGAGACGAGATTTTAACACTATTTTTAAGAAATCTTTAATGCTGAATTATATGAAATTTTAAGCATTAACCACTTTATTTCCTGCATTCTGAAGATTTTTTCTGCACCAGTTTATGGTGTTTTTTTAATTTTATTTATATAAAGAGAAACACAAAATTCAGGTGGCAAGTGACAATTCAAAATCTATAGCCTAAATATAACAGAATATAAGTCAGTGCAGCTCTCAGTTATTCTGTATCAGATCTGTTTATCCTGTAGATCAACTTATTTATTTTATTATCCCTGCTGATTCATGATTTAGTCTTCCCTCCTATTTGTGTCTTTGTTTGGGGAAGTAAATGTGACTGTGGCACCTTTTCACCATAATCATAAATTATTTAATTTTAATTTAGTTATAAACTCCTGGACTTTAATAGCTCCTGTGTTTTAGCAGATTTTCTGCTCATGGTCAAAACTTTCTGCACATTCAGAATTTCTCCAACATGTCCGTGTTATCTGACAGAAAAAAGTCTGAATATTACTAGACTAATGTAATTATTTAATGAGAAGTCTACCTGCCCTTTACTCTGCTGTGCATTATGTTTTGATCCGCTGGTAGTAACGTTATCCCCTTCAGACTGTTTGACCAATGCAGTTTGGGACTGCATGTTGCATGTGAAACAGAAAGTTAATGAAACACTTCTGATCAGGCAGAAATCTCACCACAAATTCGCGCATGTTAACTTCCAGTGCAGCTCACAGTCCCAAACAGAGCAGGCTGCGCTTCAGTTTTTATGTTGCAAAACTCCACCAGCTACGTTACCACTCGTCACAGCTATCTGGATCATTGACTGTATAAAAACAACATTAACGTAAGCAGGTTCAGCTGATTACCCTCACGGCGTAATCTGTAGTCAATCAGCTGGGCGGAGTTGATTCGTTCCGTGAGTCTATCAGTTATACATTTGTATTTCACTGCGTGAGAAAATTAATATGTGGCTTGACAGCATGTGAAATATGTCATTTGTGTGAGTCTCGCGATACAGCTTTTTACCTGACGAGAATTCTCTTCACAATTTAATTTCGCAAGATCTTGTGGCGCGAGATCCCGTCACACTACTACAATTTATAGATCTGGCATTATAAAACTTTACGTTTTATATATAGCTGTATAGCTTAAATAAACACTACATAGTCCTGAATGGGATGAGATGAAACTCTATGAGCCTTAAATTGATGACTTCTTTACAAAACCAGTTACAGTGGAGAACAACAATGCTAATGAAGACCTAACAAGGAAAAACGTGTTGTTTTCGCTCTCCAGCTGTAAAAAAAATGGTGTTACCGAAACTATAAAATATATAAAGGCATTTTAAATTCTTTAGAAAACTTGAAAGTTGGGATTTGAGAGTAAACAGCTGGCAAATGTTTATCTAACTATGCAATGAAAGCACCATGAGTACTTACATCTCCATCAAGAACACCCACACTGGGATTCAAACCATTCACATCCATGTTTTACCAATCGAAAAAAGGCTCAGCCCAAGACGCACTTAATTAGCTTTGTCTACTAACGCCACGCTCCCTTTCCCGCTCTATTAGCTTCTACTCCAAAAACACCTCGGCCACAAATTAATCACTGCCATCCTGAAGGTTTCAAGGGTGCATGTTGCCAGCAAGCACAGATGAGACCAAATGAGAGCTCTCACAGTGGACTAGCAAAGCTTTGCCACAACAAGGTCCCAGAGTTCCACATCAGTGATAATAGAGGTGGCAAATGGAGAGCCAATTGATAACTATTTTAATTGGAAAAAATAATTAATTTAAAATATCCCTTTTGCATTAATCTTTCATGTAACTTTAAGTCTTGTTATTTGTTTTTTTATTTTTTGACTCAGTTATGGATGTGTTTTTTGTTTTTTTATATAAGAAATAAAGAATGGGACGGCAAATTTTATTTAAAAGTATATTGTTATTTTGAATTTAAGTACTTAATTCAACAGCTGACACTTTTATTTATCCATTTACTAGTTGTGTGTATCCCTTTATAATTTTATCTCTTAATGATAAAAAGATAAATAGATGAAAAACCAATGAGTAAATTGCTTTATAAGCAAATGCTTGCAAGGCTCTCCAGCCACTCCAGAGCCCTCAGCCTCATCCCTTTGACTGCAAAAATATAACTGCCCTAGTTTCACATATTATGTGTGAGTGTGACCCCTGGCAGGTCAGCGACTAGGCCACATCACAAGGCAAACCCTCCCCAGGACACTCAGACACTTTCCAAGGAGCCAAAGAACATCGAGGACATTCAGGGGGGACACCTGCTGAATCAGGCGCTTCTACGCCACACAGTGTGATGGAAACTGATCCACTAATATCAGACATGAAGCTATTAGTGGCCTGTACAAACACTGCCATCTATTAATACTGTAACCTGGCACACACAGGCGCTGCTCTAAAAAAGCACACTCACGCGGTGGCTGTCACACATACCTGATCTGGTTTCAGCTGCACAAACCTTCCAGGCAACACATTATACAAGCGAGTACACTGGCCCACACATGCAGACACACACAGACACTAGTTGGCCGTGGCTCTCAGTAGTGTCCCGTTCAGCAGACACTTGAAAGGACACCCTAGAGAGGGGTCCTTTTCACAGTAATAGTGCCCAGCAGCACTTAGCGCGGACCCGGTGGTTCACTCCCACTGTAGTGAAGGGGATGAGGGTTCTCAATTCCACAGCAGCCCACTCTTCGCTTCCCGCTGAGTGGGGAAAGAAGAGTCTGTCATGGACACAGCACTCCACCGGCTCCACACTCACACACACTCCAAAGCACTCACTCACCCGTCGACCACTATGGAGTGCGAGATCTCAAATTTGAGTGAAAGAACAAGTGGGAATTGGCAATGAGTGTGAAATATTTCTGATTATGTTCAGATGGTTCACACTCAAAACGCCGAAACTCAGCGGCCACAACAGAATGAACACATGAAAAATGCAGTGTACACATAAAGACCGGTGATAAATTGAAGCAAAAATCATATTCCACAAACACAGCTTCGGTGCTCCTTGGAAGAAACTCTACAAGTCCCCAAAGCTCTACTGGAGAGAAGAACAACTCTCTTCTAAAATATGTTCCCTCTTGCGGTGTTTTGATGATGGCGGAAGGGAGCGCTGTCTAAGGCCGTGCTCAGACAGATTAGCAATGTGTGAAAAACGCAGTAAACGCTTGCATGATATGCCATGGTGTTCAATTGGGTGGAGATGTGGTGACTGCAAAGGGCGGAATATTCATATCTTTTTCATACTCATCAAACCATTCAGGGATCCCTCGTACGCTGCATGGAAGCATCTGCATTTTTCAATGTTTCTATTGTACTTCTATTGTTTTTTTTCCATTAACTTGTCACAAGTTTGTACTCAAACACGCAAATCTAAACTATATGGCCAAAAGTACACCTACTTAAATATACATACATAAAACGTATGAGGGGTGTTAAAGTATGACCCCTTTTGTATGGGACAGTTTGATGTTTGTTGACCCATTGTTTGGGCTAATCCCGTTATTTCTGGTTCAATGTTACAGCAGTCATATTTTAGACACAAGCTAGGTCCACAAAGAGTGTGGTCCTCAACCGCAAAAACACCTTTAGGATGACATGGAATATCGACTGCAAAGCCTAATCATCAAATATCGGAGGCTGACCCCATTGATTCTCTTGTGACTAGCATTATATTAATACCCATGATTTTGGAATGAGACATTCAACAATCACATTTTGCAATGTATAACAGCTGCACACCTGTCGAAGGAAGACCACTGCAGCTCCTTGTCTTTTTACCAGCTGACTCCGCGTTGCACAAAAACAGTAGAGTGCAGACCCTCACTTTACCCTCATCATCAGTTGCAAAATTTACCCCTGAGCCTGTGGGTCTGACACAGACAGGTATGAGAGCAGCGTGATGGTAAAAGGAGCTGTGGTGAAAGCCCACCTCTCATGTCAACAGCACATATTTAAGGTAAGAGAGACTCATTTCAACCGGTTATCTATCTCGCTCTCTCCTTATGTCTCTCTCAGTCTTTCTTCCTCTAATCTCTCCTGAACATATTGTGCAAATGTGTTGCCTCTGTGGTATTCCCGCATTTGCCAGCTCAGCATCACCGATGGAATTCCTCCCTCGTGGTTCGGTACGGCAGGGATTACAGCAGCATTCCCTGCTGCTCAGTCACAACGTAAATTCAGCTCGTCCAAGTGGATATCTGGGCCTGTTGGACAGCGTGTGTGTAAGTGTGTTTGTTGGCTGAGGATCTAGACAGGATGAGCATAATACTAAGCATTCAGGAATCAGGAAGATAGTTCCCGGGATGCCTGGAATTCCTTCCGGAAACCTTGCTGTCTGCCATAGAGGGTGAATTAGAGTCCAGCCAGTGTGTATGTGTGTGTGTGTGTGTGTGTGTGTGTGTGTTTGTGTGTGTGTTTGAAACAGAGAGAGTGAAAGTGAGAGTTACAGCAACTATCTCCCCCTCTCTCTCTCTTCCTTTTGAGGCCAGAGCCGGCTGTATCTATTCATGAGACTAGAATTATGGGACAGTTATTCGGAGAAGCCTATTATGGTATGAGGACACAACACATCTCACTCCCACACATCCAAACACACACGAAAACACACTCATAGACAGAGACCGTTATAACATCGCAGGTGATAGGAATCAGGTTGTTCCAGTGTTATCAGACCAGAACGTGATGATGCTTTGGATTCCTCAGATACCTAAGTGGTCAGGTTTACTCCTCACTATAGACAAGTGTTGCAGACAACTGCCTAAAAACTGTCTTAAGTACAATAAAACAAAATCTATGATTTGCCATTACGCTGATGAAGTCATGCAGAGGAAAAAAGAAAACGGCTCACAGATGAAAGGAATGCAGAGGAAAAAGAGGGACAGAGGCTGAATCTGTCAGACTAGTGACAGACTACCAATACTCACAGTCTTTCTTTGTCCATGTTACCATCACAGGTATTAGTTCAAAACCCATTTACAGCGTGTTGACATCAGAGACAGACAAGTGTTTATACAGGCATATAAGGCTGAGCTACAAAGCCATGACGTAAAGGTTGATTCCAGTTTATTAAAACTTAATTTTCGTCTTGTTTTTGTAGCTGTGGTCGCTTCTGTGAATATGATGATTTTAAACACCAAAGTAATTGTTGAGATCTGAGCACACAACAGTATCACTACAGAAAAGTTTGCCAAGACAAGAAAAACTTTCAGAAGATCAGAAGGGTTATGAACAAGCCAACAGCTTAGCCAGATTATCTAAACCACTTTATTTAGAGGTGAAACTGAAAGTGAGCACACCCAAAATGTCACATTGCACAGGAAAACGGTGCTATGGCAAGTATGGTAGGTCAAAGACGGGCAAAGTTGAACCAGAAAGCTGGTCTATATACTGTAATGAATGTTTTCTTGCTCATCTTTTTAGTGATGGCACCGTGTTCCCAGATCTCAGCAGTTAAAGAGGCATTATGGAGTTTCCAGTGGCCACTAGCGGTGCGGTTCTAAGATTGTAACCAGGTGTGTGCTCGTACGCATGCTCGCTTGAACTCATGAGCGAGCATAAGCCGAAACACAACCACTTTCATACAGAAGTCCCGCAATAAATGCAGGAACACCAGCATGCAGGCTGTGGCTTTTCTCCAGACATGTTAAGGCTCTGTTACTTCGATGTTCCCGTCTCAGAGGCAGATCAACACCGCCGCCGTACCTTTCATTCAGCGCAGCGAGCCACATATCGGCTCAATATTCCCGAAAAAAGGTGAAAAAAAGGAGTGACAGCGGCTTTAGACAGACAGGGAGAACAGACAGAGCTGGAAACTCAGGTAAACTCCCACTGCAACGTTACAGTAATAGCTTTATCAACTGTGTAATGCAGTTCTGTAGTGTCTTTCATTACACCCTTCAAGGCTGGTAAACATATATATCTATCAAACTCCATGGTGCTAGTTTCTAACTTGGGCTTTAATGTTAAAAACAATTTTAATACAAAAGTAGAAAGCTCAGTTTCCAAGCCAAGCTAAGATTTTCTTAGTCTCCTCCAGAGACACAGAAGACATTGTATTAACTGTTTTCATGGTTAGTTTAGCATAAGGTGAGATAAATATACTTTATTGTGCCCAATGAGAAATTTGGCTTTGGCAATAGTGCTACACACAGCTGCAATATGTAGCAAACAAAAACATAGTGGTACATTAAAAGTTTAAAGCGGTTGTTTTTACATTTGCTAGCTCAGTAACGTCTACCTGAAGATTGAGGTGCAGCAGGATTATTATTTTTGGACATTCAGAAATAAGCAATATTTATAAACATTTACCACAGGGCACTTGAGGAAAGGAATATTAAGGCTAATTAATTGATTCTTCTCATTTAATATATTAAACTATCAACTTGGAACTGATTAATTATTAAATAAAGCCGTGAGAGGCAATGATCGGGATCCAAGCAAGTCCTGAAAAATGCAATATTTGACATTTTCAGAGGAGAAGATCAGAAACAAATGACTTAAGAGATTAAGGTGATGAAAGAATTTGGACTTTGAGATAATTGGGCAACATAAAACTTGATTTTTACAGCATCACCTTGAGATCAGAGAGATGTGTACCTGACTACTGGGTGACATGTTCAACCCACCTGCAACATTTTGTGTTTCCAAGGTTTAAAGTTTAAGCTGCACAAACACTTTTAAGCAGAGAAAAAAGAAGAAAATGTCACGGGATCCAAATAAAACAGAGAACTTAGAGTCACTATGCTCTGAACAACCTCATTGTAAGCAAGTCTGAGTTGGTCGCCTGGGGATTTGAACCCTGGAACTTCAGAGCTCTAGAGCAGGTGACACACTGACTGAGCTACAGGTGAGAGGCTTCCACACACCTTCTCACAAGTTGAGGTAGTGACGTCACATGTGCCAGATCTGAATATTTCTGTCAGTTTAAACTTAAAATGCTTCTGAAAAAAATCACACATCATTCTGCTGGTTTTGGGTGTGTTGTAAATTATTTTGGTTGATTTAGCATATTCTGAAAAATATAGAATGACTGAATTCTGAATTGACCATAGGTTGCAGTGAGGCAAACGTCTGTCACAAATCAGTGAATGTGCTGAAAGATTTTTTGAAGTTTGGAATGAGAAATGTCTAGAAATTTACAATTGTTGTAATAATCCATGCCCACTTTGAGCAATCATTACCAAATTTTATACATCAACTGATTAGTGACTCTAGATCGCACAAACCAAATTTTGTACGGTTCCATGCAGCGAATTATGAGGTATAAACATTTTACATGTGTAGTAGAAGAATATCCCAGGACAGCTCAACAAAGCTGCCAAAGTTTCAGGTCAATTAGCAGGGGGGGGGGGGGAAGAAAGAAAGAACAGGGCTCCCTAATGATTAGTAATTAAATGAATAACTAAAATCAGAAAGATAATATAATCGCTATGGATGAAGGGTTTTGGAGTTATGCATAGTAGAGGTTGGCAGCATTCGCTTTTGCACAACATTAAAGGGTAGCTTCTATTTCTATTCTATTTATATATTTTTCAACGTGGACCTTATTTTATCATGATTTTGTGTCTATGTCACTAATAGGAACAACCTTTTTTGAAATTGCTCCAGTATTGAGCGAGCACGCTGCAGTCAGCAGCAGTGAGACAGGGCTGCAACAAGTACAATTATTATTGATAGAATTGCTGTCCAAAACTATGAAAGTTTTAATGAACCAGAATTATCCTTTCACACGTGGTTTGGATCAGCTTTGCTCCTGTTTCTTTATCTGTTTATCAGTGTGTATCTCTCCTATCTATTACAATTTTGGTCATAGCAGCTGAGACAATAGAAGCAGATCAGATTCTCCAGGCAGGTAGGAACTGATATTAACATTATGTCAGAAACGGCACAGAGGTACACCTTGCGGGGTGTTAGAAGAGAGAGAAAGAACATGTAACACATATTCCACATCTCTCACATACACAGGGCTCAAGGGAGATTAATCAAGATATGCAGGACACCACACACACACACACACATATCTATAAGATGCCAGAGTCAGACCAAATACATAATACATTTTACTGCACGTTGGCAAACAAACAGTCCATTAGTCCAATTCAATTTGTTTTAAATCATAATATACCACACATTCATGTTTCCCACTGCTGGAAACGCAGCAGAAGGGAATTGTGCCCTTGAGGTCCTTTTTTTTTTGTTTAATGGCGCCGTTTTTTTTGCCATTTTCTCCTACTGCTGGCTTTGTGGTGGCAACATATTCTACAACTCTACTTTAGACTGCCTTTTCCTTTCTTTTTAATAAAAAAAAAACATCATCAGATAATTTTTTCACACCAAGAATGCACTGGAAACAATCCCTCTGTCACCAGTTCCCACAACTCACCTACAGTAGCCCATGAGGGACAATAGATGCATTCAAGAATGAATAGCTGGCAGCTTACTGAAAACTTGTGAGCAGGGTGAAAGCAAAACTCCTAAATTGCTGCTATAAGTTCACGGTCACATCAAGAACCTTCAAGGTCATTTCTGGCCCCAGCCCTTGTAAATTTCTGTTTCTCCATCTGACACAGTGCAAACATTAATATCTGTCCAAGTGCAACCTGCTACTATCTCTGTACCAAGTAAGTTCACACTGCGCTGCTGCTTCTTTCTTCTTACCAGCTTCTTAAGCACAGACATCATTACTTCAGACAATCAAAGAAATCAATGGATTCAAGTCCACAGAGAAGGAAATGCAGTGTCTAACAGCTGGCTGACAGAATTTCACTGATAACGAGGTCATTTTCTGTTTCTCCTAATAAATGGGCAGTCACTTGTGATGAATGCTTTGATCTCAAAATGACCTACTGATCATCGTGTGTGTGTGTGTGTGTGTGTGATATCTGTCACTTGGAGGCTCCAAGCACTATTATAACGAGCATACGGTTGGCATCACACACAGCTCATATTAACCCATTGGCTCTTTCTGTGTCTGCAAGATTGTGTGTTTGTTTCTATCTTGTACACACACATTTCGACACACATTCGATGTACGCATGCGAGCATCCTCATCCACAGCGAAGCGATGGCTAATGTAAGTGTTTTACTCGTGTTTTAATATCTGATTATGTGCAGTGAGTCAGGGAGAGAATGAGGCAAAGTCTTTGGCTCAGAGCTAAGACTCGAGTGCCGCCTTGCTCTCCTCATCTAACCTCATCATCCATCTTTATAAAGCCTGCACCCTGCGGTCGCTATCCTAAACTTTCACGTTAAGTGCCCTGAGAGAAGTCAGCCATGCATCCAGAAAACTCACACTCCCACAGCCGCTCAATAAGGACTATTCATGGATGACACTATAGGCAGTAACAGAACAGAACATTGTGCTTATACACATTTATGCCAATGTGAGGGTGAGCCAGAGGTGAGCAAGAAATCCCAAGAACTCCAAATCAGATTTTCAACAGAGAAATTCACTGCAGAAAAAAATGACACAATGAGATGTTTCAAGTGGAGCTTCAGTCTCTAAAGACTTGCAGTCAAACATCCCGACAATCCCACACTCCCCCTTCGAATCCCTCTCTCCTGCTCGAACAAGATCCATGAGTGGCTCCTGCAGATATCCAACCTGGCAAGCATATAAATGTCTGGGACTGTGTGTGTGTGTGTGTGTGTGTGTGTGTGTGTGTGTGTGTGTGTGTGTGTGTGTGTTCATTCCTCGGGCTGTCCCACAGGGAATACGTGCATCTCGTCTGTGAGTCACAGGCAGGGTCTGTGTCTGTGTGAGAGTCCATCAGAACACATCAGCGTCAAGATCTCTTAGTTCACCTCAGGCAGACAGACACACACACACTCACTTGCATTGTACATCGTTAAACCTCCCCAGGGCTATGTGCTATCCCCCACGTCCCCTCAAGCTGAAACCTCAGTTTCTCTTCTCCCTTCACTTTTCATGTCATACAGGCTGTCCACTCACACTGGACAACTGCTAGCATATGCTGCTCGCCTGGGAAACACAGAGAGCTGTCCGGGACTGGATGAGACCCTTTATCACTCTCACACACACATATTTTTCACCACAGACAAACTACACAATGCATAACGCCCAAAAAGGACCAAAAGGGTGCCCAGGGTTTTAATAGCAGCACTGGTTATACTAGTTTAAACTGATATCCACTCCTCATATCAGCACACCCAAAAGTTGTTGTGTTGCCTGCTGCAAGAAGCCACCTCACATCGCAGTTTACAGTAAACAATGTCCCCTTGTGACAAGCTTGGCTCTGAAAATCTTTCAGTTATAGAAATTGAGAAAAAAAATTAAGAGTAAGCACAAATGAGTGGCTGATTATGCATCATCTAGGAAATTGACAAAAAAAACAAATGAATGTTTTGTCCAGCAAATTGTATTTTTATAACAAGATTATCACAAGGATTTTTGATTATTTAATCTAATTTCCACAATTCTTTCAACATAAAAAGAAAAGGCAGATCAATTCCCAGATTTGTTTTAATAAAATATAAAAGTGTGCACAATAGGCAAAACACAATTGGCACACCATTAGGAAAAACTTGAAAGATGTACTGTTTTCCAGGAAGTGAAAACAATCAGGTTTGTCATTGAATAAAGTGTTGTGTTTTTCATATAGATGAAGAGAGACAGCAAGCAGACAGAAACTGAGCAATGGAGACAAAAACAGACAAGACAGACACAGGTAAACAGGGAAATAGAGAAACAAAAACAAGGGCGAAAAAAAGACAAAAACAGGAGAGCGTAGAGACAGAGAGGCAGACAAACAGACAGGGAAGTGTAGAGACAAGACAGACAGACAAATAGAAACAGTGAAGAGTACAGACAAGCTGACTGTGTGGACAGTAGAGCTTTACTCTTCGAGTGCTTCACGAGGCTCTCTGCGCTGAGAGTCATTATCGTTCTATGACACAGATGAATGGTACATCTGCATAAGGGAGGGCCTGACATGACACATGACAGACACAACTAACTCTCATTTGCTCCATCACCTTTTTATGAGCGTTCTTCCACCAAAACACAGCAGTGACATCTTCTTCCTGCCTACTGTTTGCCATTTGTCTGTTTCTGTGGCGTATGAATGCTAGTAGGTGACTTCAACATCCACAGCAGAGTTCATCACATGAACAGAGGACAGGCCATTGTACTCGCCCTACCCGAGACAGCCGTTAATTTGGCACGCAGGGTGTGTTTGTGTGTGTGTGTGTGTGTGTGTGTGGAAGAGAATAAAAGAGAATATAACAGCTCTGCAGAGGCTCACTACACAGTGAGTGTTGGGTAAGAGCCTCTGTATGGACTTGTGGCCTTGTTTGGAGTGTGCCTCATTCTCGTGTGTTGTTTAATGAAGGGGCTCTTAGAAAATACACACATCCACACTCACACACACATTCACTACAAATGGTATCAATGGTTTTCTAGCACATGGAAAATTAGTGCATGTTTGGTGGGTGAAAGCAGCATCCCAAGGTCTTCCATCAGTTGATTGTTCTGCATTCCTGTTAATAATTTCCAGAGTGTATATGTCCGTGACTAATTCTGGCATGTGATTAGGAGTTTTGTGGAGACAGCCGAGTGCGTAGGGGAAAGTCTCTTACCCTGGCTAAGCTCTGGGTTTCCGGTTCACTCTCTGCAACTCTGCTGACTGAGTGGAAGTCACTTCTTGGCTTCTTTCTCGTCTTTGTTGACTCACCGGGCAGGCAGCGTGTATGTCCACCAAAATAGCATGGGGATCCTTTGTGCGTATGAGGTGTGTGCCTGATGCGGAGGACCACTTGAGCACCTTAGAGCTGGGAAACACTGGGATTGCCTGGCCTATCCATCCAGTAATAATTGGATCAGCGTGTGTCCGAGGAGACCCAGGCCAAGCTTCTACCAACTGATGTCCTAATTGGTTTAGTGTGTGTGTGTGTGAGTGTGTGTGAGTGTGTGTGACTGCGTGCGAGTGCGAGTGTGTGTGTGTGTGTGTGTGTGTGTGTGTGTGTGTGTGTGTGTGTGTGTGTGTGTGTGTGTGAGTGTGAGTGTGAGTGTGAGAGAGAGAGAGAGAGAGAGAGAGAGAGAGAGAGAGAGAGAGAGAGAGAGAGAGAGAGAGAGGAATTCCCCAGCTTACCGTGTCCCCGGTGTGTATAGTAAAGCTGCTGAAGTAAGACGTGGATGTGACGTCACTCTTTAAGGCAGTTGTCCGGTCACTGTTGTGACCCGATGACAGGCTTTTTCCTGCTGCCAAGACCAAACAGGATGATCCGTCAGCAGCATGAGCAAGACGTCTCTGAGCAAGAAGAGGAAACACACAGAGAGGAAAAGACTAATTTACCTGACAGGATCCAACCGAGCAAGCTGTTGTCGAGTCGCTAACCCTGCTGCCGAATCAAGTCCGAGGCTTGACAGATGGATGGAGCCTACTGTGTGAGACTGAACCCTGAGAACCCCCAGAACAAAGTGTGCCGATTGCCATGCTTAAATAACTCAGTCGGTTAAGTTCTACTTGGGATCACAAAGAACAAATACACAGATTAAATGTCACTCTTTTTTAATTTAATCGTATTTTCTTTGGCATCCGGGTGTATCAGAGTCTGCATCTTTATTGTTGGGTGAGTCATCTCATAGGTAGAAGACCCTGGGTTTTCCAGGTGCTCCATTTTCACACAGCTCAAAAATATGAAGGTTCAGTTAACTGGTGACATTTCTTGCAGATGTGAATGTGAGTGTGAATGGTTTACAATCGATATTGCAATGTCTATCCGAAGTTTGCTAACATAAGCTAACATTAGTATGTACGGGGAAGATTTTGCTTTTTCATTCTCTATAAGTTAGACAATCTTGCGTCAAGGAGTGAGGGATTTAGTCCATCTGCCATTCTTAACCTCTTCTTTTATTCAAAGTGAGTCACTAAAACCAAACCTGGAGGTTGTAGAAGCTTCTCAACCTGCAGAAGACCATTTAATATTTCAATAAATGTTAGATGACATTAATATTAACCAAGCTAGTCATCCTAAAAGGGGAAATTCTCAGTACACCAAGCAAAAAAGTCTGCAATTGCTATTTTGTGATCTGCACATTTACCTGCCACTGGATGAATTCATGCACTGGCTGTCCAATTTAGAAAGCGCAAACAAAAAGACTCTTCTTCTGTATTGACAATGTTCAAAGAGACAGCATTTTTTCTAGTCCACAACTAAAGAATTGTTAGTTAAAGCTTAAGGGTATAGCATCTGATAGGCCTTAAGTTATTTCTCTTGATTACTAGCTCAACACCCCAACACAAATGCACACCACGTACAAACTTGACGTGCATGACGCATTGTGGTTTTGGTGCAAGAGCTCTGTGTGTGTCTATACTTAAGTACTTAACAACAAAACAATTTAATGGTTAACATGACAGGACTGTTTAGTTTTTTTGGTGTTACTTATGTACACAATAATGCTCAAAAAGTACCCCTTCTGTCACCTGACCAATGCAACAAAGTCTGAATCCAGTTTGCTCCTGTGTTTGCATGTGTGGGCGAGTGAGTAGGGGCAGGGATGCTGAATGCGCCAATCCATAAGCCCCATCGACAGAAAAACTACTGTTCCTCAACCGGAAAGAGCACTGGAGGAGAAACACTCTAACTGGATGTCCTCAGAGCAATTCAAACACACACATACACACACACACACACACACATACATACATACATACATACACACACACACACACACTTACAAACAGCAGGTAGGCAAAGATGTCAATACTGAATTTTGGCAAAAGAAACGTTGGACAGTGAGTGGGAGACTTTACAACTTGTTTGAAAAAAAAATCGGAAAACTTCATTATCAAACACAGAGATAAGCATTAAAACATTCACAATCAACAGACAGGAATGAAATCAGGCTTTGTCCAAATCAAAACATAAGCAAACAAATTATAAAGGGTAACAGCCATGTAACTGGTAGCTGATTGAGCTGATTTCCCTCAATATTAAGTGGCTGTGTGGTGGCTGACTGTACATCACCACATGGCACTGCAGCCTTTGTGCGTCTGTTAAGCGAAATATTTACATAACCATCTGACTGAGCTTATAGCTAAGAGCTTTAACAAAGACTTAACACACTCGGCATGAGGCGAATTGTGGCTCACGGGCCACATCCGGCCCACCAAAGCTTCCCCTCCAGCCCGCAGAATGGCCACTGATTAAAGTATTGCAATATTTATATATTTGCAGTACTACGAACTGTGCATCTATGGCGAAATTCCCAGTGAAAAATGCTTTAAAGTTACTGCCAAAGCAAACTCAATATCTCCTACTGCTGAAGCGTCACATTAAAAGCATTTAATTGATGAGACAAGAGTTGAATTTAATTATGAAGTAGTCATAGGAAATGACCACTATTGTTCATCAAAAATGCGTCTATAAAACGAGACAATGGTCATTTTCAACATTTTATGACAGCAGATCAGTTTGAAATATTGCAGCGAATAATGAAACAGTCAGGAGCAGCCACAGTGAGCTGATAGTTAAAGAGCTGCAGGCGACAGGCTGCACATTTCCACCTTCTCAGCCAGGTAACCAACTTTCACTTGTGCTGTTCGCAGACTCATGTCATGTGCAGCATAAAGTCAGATCATGACTGCAGACTGCTCACATAATTATGGAAAAAGACCAATTATTGCCAGATAAGAGTTGGTTTAGCTGCCCCAGACTTGTAGTATTAAACCACATTTGCTGTTACCAATCAAAACTGCATCCTGCAGTTACAATAACAATTACAGATTCACTCCTCAGTGAACAGCCTCCTTGGTGGAAGTCTGAGAGCATTTTCTGGGTAAGTATATAGTATTTTGTTATCATTATGGATTTACCATGGTTTTTAGGAGTGTGTTCATACTGACATAGGCTAATAAAAACATTCATTTTATGAAAGTGCAAACATAAAAAAATAATATGCTAAGTAAGCCTGATTTTTTTTTTTTATTGAAACTACGGCCCCCACAGTGTCTCCTAAGAAAAATTCTGGTCCTTCAACAAATGTAGTTGAGGACCCCTGTATTAAGAGGCCAATTCACCCAGTACAAAAAACATATTTCCTCACTTTTCTCTTGTGCTGCAGACTTGCTCAGAATTTAATATATCCCATGGATGTATTATAAGAACTGGACTGCAGCATGGCGCCCACTCATTTGCACAGAAATTGCTCTGCGTTCTGTGGCGGACTGCGCATACGTAGTGTGTTTCTACTGCTCAGGCCATTGACTTTACATTGGGTTGACATCACACAAACAGAAATAACTTCTCTAGGCTCAGGGAAAGTTTCACACACATAAAACCTTTGTGATTTAAAAAAAATCCTAATACAAACAGTTACTGACTTTGTTCACAGGTTGAGGTGTCTTTTATAAAGGCGTTCTATGGAAGATAAAGCCTTTCTAGTTTTGTAAAACCATTCATGGTTTAAAATTCACAATACGAAGAGCAATAATGGATCTCATTAGCAGCTGGATGCGTTGTGTCAAACAGAAGAGAATTACTTTTTGTTGCAGTACCAGGGTTGGCCTTTGGGGCAATTGGCAGTAAGGCTGATTGTACCCAGCTACATCATATACTGTATAAAAGAGGTATATCCACGAGATAGACACCTGAGATTTCTGCCTCCACCCCAGTACACAGTAGATGAATAAAATTCTGCATGTGAAGCTGAATTGAAGTTGAAAACTTGCACACAAAAAAATAAACCACCACATTTCTTTTAAGAAACAGTGTCCCCGTCACTCTGGTGACACTAATAACAGTTTTCATATAGAGACTATTTGTTCACTAGAAAGAGTTTCCAAAAAATAAATCCCATTCACCACCATTGTATTGGAGTGGAGCCAGGATCCTGGTTTTTGTAATTTGGGTGAACTAAGTCTTCAAAATTACATCTTACAGCTCAAGCCTACAGTTCAACTATGATTTGTACATAGTAATAAACTAATCTTGTCAGGACACCCACAGAATAAACACAGAAAAGTATATGTCCACAACAGAATACACTGTGACTGAATGAGTCAGTGTAGAGCAGAGAATACCAGTTAGGAAATTGAGAGCTTAACTGTGTGAGGGTGCATGTGTGTGCTCGTGTGTGTGTTTGTGTTGTTAAGTGGGGTATGTGGCTTGTTACCGTAGATTTCTCATGGCATGCTAATTAAACATTCAGCTCTTCATCTAAACTGTCCATGAAGCAACATAACACTATAGAGAATTCAAACATGAGGCTGCGACTTTCCACATGCTGCATTTCATCAAAGTCACATTACAAAAGGATCAAGTGAAGGTCACCATGACCCTCATGCCCTCTGACACAACCTCACACATGTCAGACATGACACAACAATTTTGAACCCCAACCCTCCAAGCCCCCACTCTTTCACACATCAATCAAACACCTCCTCCCACACAGACCACTACCACACACACCCACACACAAGCACACAAATTGTGTGTGTTTTTAAAGCACATGGGCAATTAGGTACAGGACTGCACATGTCCTCTGATATTCTTATCCCCCCAAAAAATAACAATGCCACCTCAGGCATGGCATGTACGCATTATCTAAACCGCGGTGGATTCATTTAGAGTAGATGAGTGTAAATGCCTTCCAGCAACTGAGTGTGTGTCAGTGCTTACATACAAGCATGTGCCTATACTGTGTGTGCAGTCGAGGTTACACAAAAACTTATGAAATGTCCTGACAGCATTTACCAAATCACTTCAGTAGGCAGGTGAAGCAACCTGCTAACTAACGTGCAAATCACAGGGCAGATATTTTATTATTCCAATAGTGGCATCAGGTTGAGTGTTAAACTAAAGGACAAAAAATGTACTTAAAACAGGAAACCTTTGAATTCATTCATTTAGACTGAATATGTATGTGAATATGAATACAAACAAGGGTCTTTCTTTTCAAGTTTTATGTTTAAATAAATCTGGGAATTAATCAAATTTTATTTTGATTATAAAAACGGATGAAAGATCAATAAAATGATTTTTTTTTTTAAATATGCAAAAAAATGATTATAAAAATATAATTTAGGGGACAAACCTTGTCTGTTTGTTGAAATACTTGGACGATCTCGGCCCAAGACGACCTTGTTTATTTTAAAGTGATCAGTGTCTTATTGCTGGAGGTCCAGCAAACAACAACTTGGTGAAAATTTATCTCCAAGTAAAAGAAATGGGAATAAATTGAAAATAGCAAACCTTAAATATGCAACAGGGGAAAGCATTTACTCAAAAATGTTAGTCTTAGTGGTCAGTGCTTCTGTTTTTGTTTCATGGTTTAGTGATTTGTCATTTTGGAGAACATATCCGTTCCCTACCATCAAGAAAGTTGCAAATTACTTGATAGCTGTGAGGCTGCTGCAGCCATACTTTGAACTATAAATGTGTTCTTTTTGGCGTGGGCTGTGTGACATCATTTGGAAAAAAAGAATTTAACTGTTTCTCTCTCCCTAGGAAACAGGATGTTTTTATCAATTATCTCTGAAAAGAAGCCTGCTGAGACCCCTCAACACTCTGGCCCACATGCATATACGTGTACACAGAAACACCAAACACACACACACACACACACACACAAGTACTCCCACAACAAAACACATTTTCAACTACCTCAAAGACGCACAGCCTTTGCCATTGAGAGGAGAGCCTTAGCCAATCAGAGAAAAGAGGGCGATAGAGGAGGAAGTTAGTGTGGTCACACTGTATGTGTTCATCATCAATGCTGACAGAAATAGCTGTCAGAGAGTAAACAACACATCCCATTCATAAAAATAAAAAAAACAGCCAGTGAACGCCTACTACCTACAGTGCAACGAGAAGGCAAGCAAGAGATAAAGACAGGGAAGGAAACAGACAGACAAATGCACGGAGAGACAGATACAGTACAGAGACAGACAAAGAGAGAAGGAAATATAGACACAGACAAAAAGAAAGCAACAAAGGAGTAGTGTGAGATGTGGGGCTGCAGTTAGAGTGACAAAGAAAGCCTGATGATGACATCACATCCTTGTCACTGCTGGTTCCACTTCTTTGGTTTGGAAAACACCAGAAACCTACGTCACGTGGTGAGACACCACTTTCCAAACTCTCTTACTCAGTAAGTCACACACACAATTACACATACACACACTCACACACACACTCATACTTGTATATACATGTGCACTATACACATATGTACATATACAGCACAGTAGCCTTTTAAAATACAGGACTCTGTGCATCCATGTGTGTTCACTGGAGTCACCAGCTGTTTCCCAGCCCACACGTTGTGCCATTACACCAAAACACTTTCCATTCACACACACAATCAAACGCACACGCAGCATGGTTACCACGCAATGCCAGATAAGGAAATTGTTAAGCGTTGTGAAGTTACGCGCGCGTGTGTGTGTGTATGCATGGTTTGTCAGAAAGAGGAAGTGATGCAAGATGCAATGGAAGGTATATTTTTAGAAAAGAGCGGAAGTGTCCATTTCACTTCTCTTTCCAGGATTAGCACATACACAAAATACAGACATTTAACCACACACACACAAGAGCAACGAGTGAAAGTGCACACTTCCTTGCCACAAACGCCAGCTCAGTCTCCCAGTGTTGCACGATGGTGGATCTGACGCAATGTGCAGTACTATTAAATAAAAAATAATGTGCAGACCTGCAGCCTATATGCATCCACTTTACATTCATGTGGTAGAAACATGAATAATAGTCCATGTATATAAGTATGAAAACACCCAAAGGTCATCTTTAAGGCCATAAGGTACAGTAGCTTGCTTTCATATGTGTTTACACACAGACACACCCCCACGTTGTTTCAAACCAGCATCATTTAACCAACCAATCAGCTACTTTCTAATCCTACTTTCTGAAATCACCCGCAGGACTACCCAGGTGATAATAAAGCTGTGTCATTGCAATACTGATGTCATATGACTGTCATGGCACTGAGGGCCGAGTGGGTGTTTTCACTTCCATTTACATCACATGGTAACAGGATGAAACTAGCTTTTGAGACTCGAGTGGGCGACATTGTCACTACCTTGATCACTGGACCACAAACCTGCTCTCTGTGACCAGAGGATTCAGAGGAAAGAGATGGCAGATTGTCTGAGCGAGCCCAGTCTTACAGTTTAAACCTCATTCCCCACAGGACTGTGTGAGTATCGATAGAATTAACCTCGTTCTCACACAACCTGATTAATGAAACGTAGGCGTTAATCAGTCTGTTCTGTGTTTTCATTTTGCAATGAAACTTAGCATTTAGTTACTACAGTTAGTTATTGTTTCTGCTTCAAAAAACACACTGAAGTCTGCCTTGTTATTATAAATAAAATAAAGCAATCCATGAAATAATCAAAAAACAATGCCGCCATTAAAGGATCATATCATGTCCTGGGCCTTTTTTTACAAATCACATTATTTATATTGTTTATATATATGTTTATATATTATAGTTTTATATTGTCTTGTGCTACGTACTATAGGTAATCCTCAATGAACTGCATTCGAGGAAGCTCTGACGTCCAAGATTTGACATTTGACAGCTGTAAAGCATTGTATTCACAAGTCAGGTATGAATGTTGTCAGAAAATCTAAACCAGAGGTATCAGGAAACATGGACTTCATGTAAAACAAGATGTAACTGTATTATTGTATTGTTTTTGCATTAAAATGGTTGTTGTTCTCTTGTCAGACTGTGGAGTTCACCACCAGCACTTGAATGCATGAACGAACAAAGACTTTTCCAAATAGTTCCATTTCGGAGCGGAATTACTACGTACATGAAGATGACGCAATGCTGACAAGAAAATAAAGACAACTGTTCGCTATGATGGATCACATGTCTCTTCAAGGTGATTTCCGTAGCATAATGAAATAAGTGGAAACCAACAATAACTGCCTGAGAGGTGCGCTCCACTGATTTTATATGTCAGATTTACACAATATGGGGAGTACCATTCAGCCTGGGAATACAATTGTATAATGTCTTCTGTGGGCAGCTTTGTCAAGGCTGTGAAAATGACTCAAATATCTCAGCTTTGAACAGGAAACACATGAAATACAAACCAGGGGTGAGGAGGTGGGCAGGCACAGAGGGTCTAACAAAAAGATAATATAGAGTTGCATTATGCAGGATAGAATCCAGTGTTTTTGAAGTACTGGGGAATAATGGCCAGGATATCTTTGACCAATCTTTGTCTCTTTCAGTTCCCCCGACTTCATGAGGGAGCAACATTAAATCACTGGAGTGCCTCTTTAATGGACATTTTTTTAAAACAACCAACTATACAAGCAGAGGTAAGGAGGGGATGAAACTGAAAGGTTTTCTGATGTTATCGGAGCAGGACATCATATCATGGGAGAGAGAGAGAGAAATACAGGATGTTTTTGATGCATTTTTTCAAGACCAACTCCAACCTTCCACTAACACATATAAGTAAACACACATAAACACACGCACACACTTAGCACAAGTACAGGGGCCAATCCCCTCGCCTCCCTGTGGTGTACCTTTGGGGGGGTTAATGGACGCACTCACTCACCCTGATACTTTCCTCCCCTCTTAAGCTCATCTTCCACTGCCCCTGTCCTCCCACTCCCCTCTTTTTTCCCACTCCACTAGTGTTTTCCACCCCAGTGGAAACAAGGAGGGGTGGGTGGCAGGGCTGCTTACCAGCGTCTATAGTGTACACAGGAAAAAAATGGGTCAGATACAGGAACGGAGGATGGGGGTGGCTTCTACCTTGACCATCGTGCAGTGTACATGCTGGGGGCAAGGGGTGTGTGTGTGTGTGTGTGTGTGTGTGTGTGTGTGTTTGTGTGTGTGTGTGTGTGTGTGTTTAGAGGTGACTGGGGTGATCTGGTGGTGAGAGCCCTGAGGGTGGCATTACCTTCAGGCACGTGCTGCTTTTACTTCTCTCTCAAACACACACTTTGATATTTCTGACAACAACAACAGTCCATCATCAATTCCTTCCACATTTTTTTTTTAAATTCAGAATTGCTACCTTTTGGTTTTGGATTCATATTTTGAAAATGTCTACATGTTAAAGAATAGAGAATTTACAACAGGTATGGGTGTAGTTATACATAAAAAGGAGATGTAGCTGTGTATCAGAACCAGTCATTTCCTACATCAGTCTGAGCACACTAATTTGTGACTCTATTTTGACACTCAGTTTTAAATCTATCATATACGTCGTTGTGCATGTGGGCGTCTTTGTTGTGTATGTGTGTGCAAGCGTGCGCATGTGTGAATGGTGTTGATGCGTAGGAGACAGTTACGTGTTTTGGCTTACAACATGGCTGTCGATGGCTTGAGTTGTCATGACAATTTTTAGTAGGACTTCACCATGGTGACCATGACTGGACACACACAAGCACAATTTTAATCCAATGCAATGGGATATTTCTTAAATAAGTGAATGACACACTCTTGTCTTTTTTTTTTTACTTTTTACACAAATGCAGTTCCGCCTGACCCAGTTATTTAGAAAAGGAAAGATACTTTTTGTCAAAATAGCTCTTCTTGCCACACTATCTACTACTGGTCAATTTTAAACCCAGAACAAAACCTTTTAATATAAACATTTGGATATAAATCCAATCATGGAGACCTGA
The DNA here is from genome assembly GCF_021292245.1 of Micropterus dolomieu. Classification (NCBI taxonomy): domain Eukaryota; kingdom Metazoa; phylum Chordata; class Actinopteri; order Centrarchiformes; family Centrarchidae; genus Micropterus; species Micropterus dolomieu. The sequence continues at coordinate 16,457,903 of NC_060152.1, forward strand.
CCCAGAATTATTAAGTCTAATCTGGTCAAGTAGAATCCCGTTGTATTGCTACAGGTCTTGTCTGTGTGTTAATATATCTAGTACCTGAGTGGATCCAAATGGATGCAAATAATTATTACAGCAGAGAAATGTGTTGTTTTTTCAAGGTGTGACTGGTCATGCTGCTGCCAATGTTGCTGCTCCTTTTCTAGAGGGTTTGGTCGTGTCCACTACATTTTAGATTGGATCTAATTAATTCTCAGATCCATTCGGGTCATGCCTCACTTGACTCTTCTGGTGTCTTTTATTATTTTCTTTCTTTCTTTATGTACTGTATTTTTGGTTCAAGTAGGTTTTCCATTGGTCCATTTTGGATCAGGTCCAGGTCAGGACCTCTACTCTGATGTACTATTAACCCAGGGGTTCTCAAACTAGTGCTACTACTGTACTAAGCTGATACCAAGATGTAAAAGATAATTCCAATTTGTTCCAATTCGTGTCTTATTTTTGTAATTGGTAACTGAAGACTACAAATTTGAAAATGAAAAAATTTGGGGGTGCGTAGTGAGAAATAAGTGCACAAGGCTAATTTAGCTGCTGCTAGCATAACGCAACTGAATCTGACCAAAATGTTGGCACTTGAGTTTCATCGTGGGTGATTGTAGGCCCCAGGGTTTGACAACAAAAAGATGATATCTCTGGTTCTACAGAATCGATTGTGATCCTTTTTTTCGCTTTTACCCTTTTAACTCCAAATAAAGAAGTTGAAGAAATCTAGCTAAGAAATCTAGCTAAAGTTCAGGCTTTTTTGCAGGCAGTGCGATTGTCTGACTGCTCCTGTTATTTTAACCTTCTTTCCTGTGTTCTTCTTCTCGGAAGCTACAAACAGCACTGGGTTGAACTTTAAAGTATAACATTTTCATTTTATCACGCACATGCCCACGAGCTATGGGTCACTTTCGCATTGTGACTCGCCTCTGTGACACAAACGTAACACGCTATTACACTGCGGTGACAAGAGAGACATAAGTGTTCTTCTGTAGGATAAGAGGTCACAGATCAGTTGACCATTTTGACCATGACTCTCTGTGGCACAGAGAGCAACAGTCTCCCACATAGTATCTCCCAAATAACACAGGAAACACTCAGACGTAAGCCAATCACACACAACAAAGCTCTGACATCATGTCTGACATGACAGCTAAGCAGGAACAGCTGTCTAGTAGTTACTGGCGACACCACAGGAGTGACGCAACAGGTTAAGTGTGTGCGTGTGTGTGTGTGTGTGTGTGTGTGTGTGTGTTGGCATGCATGTATCAGGTCAGCACTGGTGTGGTCAATGTGGGAGAGATGAGTCACAAGGTCAAACTCAAGTTAAATTCCAGTGAAAGGGGAAGAAGAGAGAAGAAAAGTCAGGGAAAGTGAGAGAGAAAGTCAGAAGTCAGATAGGGGGAAAAAAATCAGACTTGACAGACAGACAGAAGCAGTTTGTGTTTTAGTGATTTGGTAACACATCCTCAAATTTCAGAGTAAGTGGCCTAAAGCAAAGATCTCATAAACTGTGCGTTGAGGTTAAGTCCACACGACGCGGACGTGTGTTTCCATGCTTCGCTTTGCTACGTGTTCATGTTGCGTACAGATAGTCGTGTGTGAATGGTCCGCTCCGCTGGGGAAAAGAGGGAATCGTGCCCAGACATTCCATGGCACAGATTCCCAAAGAGTTTCCACTACAAGTAAGACACACACATCCTGCCTCTCAGGGTGAATTTCTGTCTAATGTGCAATATTAGGCATAGAAAAATATTATATTATTTTTTATTAGTGCCATGAAGAGTGGCATATGAGCAGTCAATCAGGCAGGTTGTTTTTTATGCAGCCTATGGTTGTTACAGAGAAGTAGCACATCTTGACAGCCTGCACCCAGCATGCAAATCCCTCACAGGACATAACTCCAAATGGGGCTTCCCATAATGCAAAGTAAGGGCAGCCCCTCTGATACAGAAGAAAAAGTTACTTCTGCACACACACTTCTACACTAGAATATATGAATATATTAACACCTATGTTGTAAATTTCAAGGCCATCACGCTTCATCAAACAAAAGACGAGAGAGCTGAAAATAGTCTACAAAATATTTCCTTTACATGCAAGTAAGGTGATGACATATGACTTGCCACAAGACTCCAAGCTAAGTATTGTATGTAAGTAGATGAAGTCAACACACTGAAATTCATAGGAAAATAATTTAAATTACACACAACATTAAGGTTGTTTATTAAACAGCACAGAGCGTAAACACATTGTTTTTTTATGAAAATAATAGCAATATGTTACATTTTAAGCTTCACAAAGGTAAGATTTATTGATGGGATCCTATTTTGGATTAGTTAATTAGTGAGACACTTCATAATCAAAAAAACAAATACATTTATTTAAAATCGAACAAGCTATCTGCACGCAAACCACCCATCAAAATCAATCTATAACAAAACACAATTAAGAGTCTAGAGGCTCTCTCAATGCTTTGAGCTTACTACTAATATCAGGATGCTAACATGCTCACAATGACAATAATATGTTTATGTTTACCATCTTAATATAGTGTGGTAAATGGTCTGTACTTCTGGTCCAACTACTCAAAGTGCTTTTACACTATGTCACATTCACCTTTGATGGCAGAGGCTAAGGTGTCGACTATCATTAGAACAGAAATTAACATTCACACACTGACAGCCATCGAGAGCAATTTGTTCAGTATTTTCCCTAAGGACACTTCGACATGCAGGCTGGAGGAGCCGGGAGATCAAACCACACATCTTCCGATTAACGGGTAACCCGCTCTACCTCCTGAGCCACAGCCGCCCATTAGCATGCTAACATTTACTAATTAGCACTAAACAAACAGCACAGCTGAGGCTGGTAGAAATGTTCTGCATCTTTCTAATCTGATGATGATGCTAGAGAAAGTTGGATCACCAAGGTTTTACAATTCATCCTGAGGGAAACAAATTTCAAAATCCATCCAACAGTTGTCAAGACATTTCACTCAAAACCATAAATGTCAACCTCATGGGTACACTAGAGGACAAGTCAGGGGATCATCAAAGTCATTAGGACATTTCAACTGTAAACTAGAAATGTCAGTACTGAGAACCAAATTATGTGCCAATCCATCCAATAAATTTTGAGATATTTCACTGTGTAAGTGGAAACTTTGACCTGCTGGTAGCACTGCATACAAAGTCAGGGAATCACCAGGCACCATGGACACCTGCACCAAATTCCATGGCAATCAAACCAATCGTGGTAAAGTAATTTCCCTAAAAACAAAAATGTCAACATTATGGTAAGGAAAGAAGAAATCAATCCCATAGTTGTTGAGATATCTCAATCTGGACCAAAGTGGTGGACCGACCGGCACAAACGGTGGCTAAAAATCATAATTGACAGTGTATAGCTACTTAACAAGGGCCTTTGAAGTTCAGTCTGCTTGTTTTGGCAGCATCTTGTTGCACTGTATACATACTGCAACAATCATGAAACAAAAAACAAAAAATAAGCCTGTCACATCAAGTCAAACCCAGCTGCGACCAGATGAAAACAGAGAAGGTCTGGTTTACTAGCACAACTTTTCCTCTCTCCATTTGCCACTGTCTTTCTGGCAGTACCACAGTTTCACACAGTACCCCTTCTCTATCTAACCATCAGAGCCCCCGTTCCCCATCCATCCATCCATCCATCCATCCATCCACCTCTCTACCACTGTCCCCACTGAGCAGAGTGGGGACAGTGGAGCATTTCCACAGCCATGGCCAGGAGAGCTTCCAAGGCGTCACACACACACAGAAACTTAAGCGCCAAGAATTATGTAAGTCCCAGGCATTCCTTATATAAAGATCACATATGTTCATGGAGAAAAGGAATATCTTGACGATGGAAAAGGCATCTCTGACAGTCACGTGTCTATAGACACATACATAACATACACACAGACAGACACAATGAAGTCAGCAGGTCATGGTCATTGTTGAGGTAATGGTTACTGCTTACGCTACTGTGGTTACCTCATTTATTCAGTTTCTCTTCCTGTCTGCTTTTTGTATGCATGTGTGTGTGAAGGCTCCTACCTACGTATCTTGTCTATCCATTAATGCTGATAAGTAACCAATTATAGCACCTGTCTTTCAGGAGAAGATCAAAATAACGCACACAGTGACAGATATAGACCTCTGCTTTGCATGTTATAGCCGTATCGGATGTTCGCTTGATGTTAATTTGAATAGGAGTTCCATTACTGATGGATGGTGAGATAAAACGGGCTGTCAGGCTATTTGAAATCATGTGTATGGTAGCGACAACAAGAATAAAGTGACAAGAATAAAGCACAGTGTGAGTCAAAAAAAGAAATGTATGTGTGCTTGTGTACCAATGTGTTTGTGGAAATGTGTGTCTCCCCCTCCTCAGCTTGGTGTGGAAAGCAAACCGTGTGTTTCCACAGTGGAAGCCTGTTCCTGGATAGAAGCTGCAGTGGAAGTTCCCCCTCATGGAGCGAAGGAACACAAGGAGGGAAAGAGGATAGAGAAAGAGGAAAGAAAGAGCAGAGGAAGGACTGAGTGGTGAGTTTAAAGAGAGGGCAACAGAGAGAGGAGAGTGTACCCAGAGATGGCAAGAGAGGAACAAATAGTAAGGGAAGAGGAGAGTGGAACAGAGACAGGTATGATGAAGAGGTTGTGGAGGAGGGGGATATTGGGTTCGGCTAAGTGGGTCAGTCTGAGGTCATGACCTGCCATTGACCTGAGTCTCGTCTGGCAACTGTCTGAGAGCAGCCTCTCTCCTTATGCTGCCATGTTCAGACAAAATACACATAAAAAGCTAATTAAAATGTACCCTGTGGAGTTTTTGACCACCGGTGGCGCTGTGGAGGAATTTCATGTTTTGATTGCATCTTGTACTTTACTAGCACGCACGCACTGGGACGTTGTTGATTTGCAATACATTCACTACAACTGTACAAGGTTAAAACGCAAACATGGAGTGCATTCAAGCCATAAAACAAAGAATAAGAAAGAGACAACCAGGATAAATATGAAGCAGAGGCGGATTGTTTGAACTGGAAAAGGTGTCATTTTGATAAAGTGTTAGATGTTGTCAAGTGCATCCACCCCAATTCAGAAAGATGTGGATGTGGTGAGAGGGTTTTTCAGACGCTGTTTAAGAATTACTTCATTTGATGCATACTGACACCTTTAAGTCTGACTGTAATATTGAGACAATCTGGAGAGTGGCAGTAATGTGGCTAAATAAGTAACATTTTAAAGACAAAAAAAAAACTTTTCAAGTCAAGTCAAAATGTTTTATAAAATGGATTTTGAAATGTTTAATAAGGAACAAAATGTATTCATTATGGTAACGAAGGACATGCACTGCATAATGAACTGTAGAGTTTTATACTAAACTAACACACCTTTGATTAAGGAACAAGCCATGATGAACTGTGCCCTTTCCAAAAAACAGTGTGACACAGAGTGCATTATTTTTCATAATTGCATGGAATGAATTAAATATAGGTACTGTTTCATCATATTCTTAGGCTATATGTTCTTAAAAATAAATAGAAACTTTGTTAATCTCATTATAAATGTTCAACTCCAACACGTAAGAGAAGTACGAGAAGTCGTGACCTAGTAGTTGGATCCGGCCAATCAAAAATGTATATTCTCTGCGGTCACAGTACAGTCTAAAACAATAACGTCACTCTGTATGTGCACAAATATCTGTCCTTTTCTAATGACCCCCTCAGCCACTTATTGGATGAGGATTTCAAAGCAGCGCAGCAGCGCAGCAGCGAGCCAGACCAAGGCTCAGATGAAGTTATTTATCTCATAAGCACACTTTCCAAACATTACACAACATTACGGACCAAACATTTAGACAACAGAACCCTCTCTCTAAAAGAGTTAGTTAGGTGAATCACGTCCGGTGAGTAAGGATATTATTCAACAGAGAGGGAGGGAGGGAGGTCTGTCTCCTTTGTCCCAGCGACAGAGCTAAAGCTGCTCTGATGGTCACTTCTACTATCAACACAGGATCAGTAACACACAAATCAAATATTTCACATAAACATATCAACATGCAGGTGACTTACAAGGTACAGCTCACTGTAGCATCACTATTTTAATAATAGCCTTCAAAAGGATAGGGTATATTTGGGGCAATTTGGATACATAGGGCACAATTTCTGCTCAAAGTTAACAAAATATATCTTTAAACTGTTTTAAACATGGATGGCTGGTCAATCTAAACTACATACTGCAATTTATTTTAATTTAATTTTAGGATAAACATCTACACTGAACAAAATTATAAACGCAACACTTTTGCCCCAATTCATCATGACCTAAACTCCACGATATAAGACACGAAAGGCCTATTTCTCTCAAATATTGTTCACAAATCTGTCAAAATCTGTGTTAATGAGCACTTTTCCTTTGCCGAGATAATCCATCCACCTCACAGGTGTGGCATATGAAGATTGCACAGGTGCGCCTAGGCTGGCCACAATAAAAGGCCACTCGAAAATGTGCAGTTCCATCACACAGCACAATGCCACAGATGTCGCAAGTTTTGAGGGAGCAATTGGCATGCAGACTGCAGGAATGTCCACCGGAGCTGTTGCCCTTGATTTGAATGTTCATTTATTACCATCAGCCGTCTCCAAAGGCGTTTCAGAGAATTTGGCAGTACATCCAGCCGGCCTCACAACCGCAGACCACGTGTAACCACACCAACCCAGAACCTCCACATCCAGCATCTTCACCTCCAAGATCGTCTGAGACCAGCCACCTGGACAGCTGCTGCAACAATCGGTTTGCATAACCAAAGAACTTCTGCACAAACTGTCAGGAACTGTCTCAGGGAAGCTCATCTGCATGCTCGTCGTCCTCATCGGGGTCTAGCAGATGGCAGACAGCATGTATGGCGGCGAGTGGGTGAGCGGTTTGCTGTTGTTAATGTTGTGGATCGAGTGGCCCATGGTGATGGTAGGGTTATGGTATGGGCAGGTATGTGTTATGGACAATGAACACAAGTGCATTTTATTGATGGAATTTTGAATGTACAAAGATACCGTGACTTGATCCTGAAGCCCATTGTTGTGCCATTCATCCACGACCATCGCCTCATGTTGCAGCATGATAATGCACGGTCCCATGTTTCAAGGATCTAAAAACAATTCCTGGACGCTGAAAACGTCCCAGTTCTTGCATGGCCAGCATACTCAACGCACATGTCACCCATTGAGCTTGTTTGGGATGTTCTGGATCGGCGTGTTTCAGGTCCTGCCAATATCCAGCAACTTTGCACAGCCAATTAAGAGGAGATGACCAACATATTACAGGCCGCAATCAACAACCTGATCAACTCTATGCGAAGGAGATGTGTTGCACTGCGTGAGGCAAATGGTGGTCATACCAGGTACTGACTGGTTTCCGTACCCCCCAGAGCCCCCCATCACAGTGACACTGCACATTTTCGAGTGGTCTTTTATTGTGGCCAGACTAAGGCACAAGTGTGCAATACCCATGCTGTCTGATCAGCATCTTGATATGCCACACCTGTGAGGTGGATGTATTATCTCTGCAAAAGAGAAGTGCTCACAAACATAGATTTGGACAGATTTGTGAACAATATTTGAGAGAAATAGGCCTTTTGTGTACATAGAGAAAGTCTTAGATCTTTGAATTCAGCTCATGATGAATGGGGGCAAAAACAAGTGTTGCTTTTATAATTTTGTTCAGTGTATATGTATCACAGAGAAAGCAAGGCCTTGGTGGACTTGGACTTGGTAGAGTCCTGAGCCTCAAAACCTCCAGTGTGGTTGGAGCTCTATTATGTGGTCATCTGGGTTTGTGGGGGAGGACAATGGAGGATAAGTCTTCAAATGATTGTGTTTTTTAAAATATATTTTCACTATGTCGTCATTACACAAGCAGGCGGGTGTTTGGATGTAGGCGTGCTTACATTAAGAATTTATTTTTGATTTCCAATATTCCTGAAAATTATATGTGAAGCTGGAACTCCCTTCCTTGCATTAGCAAAAAATTATGTCAGCATTTTGGGCACTGCACTCCCACACTTAGTGTCAACATTTCGAGTTGTGGGGAGCGGCACGTGTAAATACTTGTTCTTAAGGTATGCAGCTGGCCGAGCATCAGGAGGGTAGTCCTGATGCTCCAATCTTGCCACAGGAAATTTTCTTGAACATTTCTGTCTCTCTGCGCACAATCGCTTTGGGGAAGATCACAATGGCCCCCAGGGGAGGTTTGGGTTTTGGTGCCCACGCAGCAGCCATGATACGCCATGTTGCACCAAGGTAATGAACACCGGGTTTCAATCGTGAGAAGATGATGAAATTTAAATGTCAGAGTTCAGATACAGTGAATCATAAGAGGTGAACTATTCAAAAGAAAAGGTCGAGGCTGGAGGGAAGCCAGCTTACATAACGAATCCTCTTGTGCAACTTACAGCGAGTTTGTTATTTACAAACGAGACACCGGTGTTTTCACGTTGTAGCACAGTGACTTTTAGTTTCTGCAAAACAAAGAATTGAGAAAAGAAGAAGATGATGACAAACAAGAAAGAGAAAGCAGAATAAAATAGTGTTTCATTTTTGAGAAGATTTTTGTTTGCCTTTGATGATGAGGCCAGAAGAAGGTGACTGCATTCAAGGTCACTCCTAAATGAACTGCTGGAGATAGCGGTACTGTATATTTAATGCAGAGATTACATTTAAACCACTCTAAATTAATTCATATAAGAAATATTTACATTCGGGGAAAAATGGAGAAACTGTATTTTACATTGGTATAAAACTGAAATATTTTTGAGAACATACCTCTACACAATTGTAAGCAGGCTCAACCACCAGACCTGAACACCCACAGTGAATATTACTTTTGTGCTTTCATCTTCAAAAACTGAAAGACCAAGAACTCTCAAACTTTTACCAAAATAAGAAGTGAAACTGTTTGTTTTGTTTCTGGTTTTGAAATATGTTTCACATTGTCAAATGATGAAACCTCCTACATAAAGTCATGTGATAGCTACAGATCATTTTGAATAATTTAAAAGCAGACAGTTTCGCTTTTAACTCGAGACATCCTAGACTGTACACATTTCTCTAACTGAGTCACATTTGTCCAGTATTGTTTTAATGGGGATGTTTTTAACAGTGATCATCTTGAGGACATTTTGTGGCAAATGGGGGGAATATCAATAAATGTCAATTCTTCATAAAATGATTGATGTCTTCTTTTTCCGCCCACTGCAGTCTCATTTGGTGAACATTAGTTGTCACTGGAACTCTGGATCAGGTGTGAAAACTCCCTAAAGATAACATATAGACTAAAACTTTGAAGTCGTCTACAAATGTGACAAATATTATTTAATCTTATCACTGTGAAATTTCTTTTAACTTGCAACACTGACAGCTGAAAAACTAAAAACCTTAATGTAGGTGCCACCTGTAGATTCCCAAAGGCCAGTTTTTTGGGTCAACCATTCTTGAACTTTTGTATAAGTTGGTTAAACAGTGACACTAAAAATTATTTTTATTCCATCCACTCACATACAAAATATAACAGAGCAATTGGGTTTCGACAAATGATCATACTTAATGAGTCAACTTGTAAATAAAATTATAAACTTTTATATTACATGTACATACAAGCACCCATGCTCAAATAGACACATGACGCGCTCACAGCCAGCCACAGGCAAAGACAAGATTAGACAGGTTCTTCCCTAAAAGCTGACATTTGCTGTTCCCTCTCTCTAAGCAAAGCTGCACATACCTGAAGTTTATGAAGCATAAACTTGTTATGTCTTATTAACAAAAGACTCGCTGCACAGCCTTTCAAGCATTTTCATTCATACGCTGATTCATTCACTCACACAGTGAAAGGACGTAGAGGCTGGTACTGTTCTTAGTATTTGTTAATCCTTGGTATAATGAAAAAATGAATTAACGAACATCTCAATAAAAGTATTTATAACTCTATATTAGAAATACAAATCATGTCATCAAGGTCAGTGATGAAACTGAATCCAAAGGGAGATTTTAACAGACATTGGATGACAATTAATATGCAAACATTTAGATTTACTGTGAGGAAAATATAATACTGCAAAATGCTGGTTTTTTTCCTTTCCAACAGTCAGGAAAGTTTCACAGTCCTTGTTTTTTCAGCAATACCCTATACATGTCACTCGGCTATACGTCACCAAGTTACACACTTTCACCCCTGGATGTGGCCCAGCACAACCGTAGTCTGATCTGCTGGCCACTAAGCAGCGAAACTGGAGCTGTTAGGGGTTCTGGGTCTTGTCGTGTTAATTCATTTTCCCCAAGCAGATCATTCAAAGTTTTATTTTCTCAAAAATTAAAGCTAGGGCTGCAACTAATAATTCATTTTATTATCAATTAATCTGCCAACACATTTCTAGATTAATCGTTCAGTCTACAAAACGAAAGAAAGTAGTAAAAAACACCCATCATAACTTAAGCATCGCAAATTGTTACAAACAACTTAAAACGTCTGTCTAGAGTAGTTTGCCACGTATCTTAAAATTTGGTAAAGTAAACTTAGCTGCTAGGTGAGACAAATCAGCCATTTAATTAATCAATGTATGCATAAAGTTCCTCTTGTGCTGGGAGAGTACCTAATCTGAAGCAGGAGCTAAAAAGTCCCTCAAGACAGCGTTCTAAGAACTACAGTCGTTCCCAGTTCTTGCAGTACGGACACAATAAAAAGAGGGTGGTTCCTCCAACTGTTCTTAGTATGAAGTATGAAAAAGTTCCTCTACTGCAAAAACCTATCTATTCTGTACAGATGTATTTATGTATATTTGTCACATTTATTCTCGAGTTACACATAATGCAATGTAATGTATTGAGCAAGTAAATAGTGGGAAAGTAAAAATAGTTTGGATGTCTGTAGTCTTAGAAGGTATGTGCTGAATACACTGTCCACTACAAACTGACTTGAGATTAGAAACACATCAGATACTTCAAAAAAGGATCAAAAGTGTCAGCAGGGGGGAATAGCCCAAACAAGGAAACTTTCCACCCCTGCCCACGACTGTGACTCATGCAGAAATGCAACCACTTGTTTATCTGTAAGTGCGTGTGTGTGTGTGTGTGTGTGTGCGCGTATGTGTGCCTGTCTGCCTGTGCACATGCCCATGTGGTCATTGTGCGACCCAGAGTGATATTACTCTGAGCCATAGCAAAGCGTCAAACACCGAGCACATATTTAGACCCCATACGCTGAGTAAAAATCACAGAATTCAAACACACATTCTGCTCAAGTGTTGAATATCTGAAGGGCGACAAAGACACTGACTCAGCTCCCAAAATGTCATCACTCCTTTATATGAAGTAAGCTTGAACTACAATTACAAGCTGTCAAGCAGATACCTAGGCTGAAGTGGTGGGAGTGGTGGGAGTGGAATGAGTGGCGGTGAAACTAGGGTATGGGCCTGGCTATGGGCCTGGCATTAGGCAAGACGTCTTCCCGAAGCAGGGTCCAGATGTGAACAATTAAACAGTTTCTCAGACAAGCACAAATACATATTCACACTTTAAAAATAACATCCACTGGCCCTACCAGGCTCTCTTCAGCATGTTTTATATTACATTCATTTATAAACTGCATGTAAACATTTGGTCAATCCTCTATCACTTGCACCGCTCAGAACGTGTTTTCAAGCAGACACCTACTGTATCTCAGCCATTAGGTGATTCTGCCTGTTTGTTGTCTGATATCTCTATCTAAACACTCTGTGAGGGGAATCCTGCGATGTTTCAACACCACATCACACATACTAAATCACAGAAACAAACATATATTAATACATGTTCCTGTTTCTGACATCTCCTAGAAAATGGCCTTTAAACAACTGCCTACACTAAGGTGACTCATAGAGCTGGTGTTCACATATTTCCACACACTATCTTACAAATTACACCCACGCACACTTAAATTCACTAGTTAAGTTGTAAACTGAATACCTGCTGTAGTGACACAATTTGTTGTATCCAGTAACCTTACACAACAGGTCAGCATGCCAGGCTTCTTATTGGCAAGAGCACAGGTATCAGTTGAGTAATGTTAAGTGACCACGGACACAGAACCATAAGAGAGATTTGGGATCAAGTCTCTAAAACAGACTATGTGCGCTCTCAAGTCAACCATTGCACATCATGAGTGCCCCATCACCCACATGAGATGCTTGTTGTTCAGGTTCCTGTTTGATCTGTGTGTAACTGAGATGAATGCAGTAGTCAATTGTCATACCCCACAATACAAATCTTACTTTTAATTACTGATCTACTGCCGCTGCAGTGTCTCATTAAACATGGAACAACTACTGTTACCCCTTTGGTTGAATATTTTCTGTGACAGACAATTGTTCCACCCCAGCACATACCTGCAGACTGCTTAATAATGGAGATATTTGCAATGTCTACCTGCATACCCAGGCTTCAAGGGTGCAGTACTTTCAAAACCCACAATAACAGTCATTATAAAGGAGCCAGTCAAACAAGTTTCACAGATTAGCCGCTTTATATCACAAAACTTGACAATGATAACACACCTCTAATTCCACCTCTAAAATTAAATGTGAAATAATTTGAAGATACAATATATTTCGTAATATTATAAATCTTTTTTTTTTATTCTGTATGTGTGGCTCAAGGCTGAACACAGGAGATTCCTCCTGGGGGCAGCACCAGTGAAATAATCACTAAAGTAGCACACACTGTCGTGTTGCCATGCATCTGCTAGTCGCCACAGTGTGTATGTATATGTGACAGAGAGAGGGTTACATTTACTGTTGTTTTTCATACGGTGCTTAAAGAAGCTTCTGTGTAAGTGCTTCAGGAAAGATTTCTGAGCAGATGTTAGGAGAGTCACACCATATAAGGATGCTGCACTCTTTGACATCTCACTACTGTCAGAACAAGCCTCCCCACTCCTAACTCTACACGTGTACATAATATGCTGTGGACTTGACAGCAATGCTGGGGCAACGCTGCTCCCTGCAAACACTGACTAGGCATTGGTTAACATGCAAAATGCCTGTCAGACTGTCTGAGACAGTCCATGCCACCATGAGATAATCCACACGCATTCAAAATAATGTTCACTGTCACTGTAAATACCCTTGTAGGTTCCCTGTTGCAAGTGAAATTTACAAATTCAAACCCTGCCACTCGTGGGGCATGGACTGTCAAACCCACATGCAGCTGCTCTATCTGTAAATCACATATGTCTAACACTCAGACACAAGTCAGTAAATTATGACACGCACACACCATCCTCTCCTCCCCTTTCCTCCAAATTTGGTCTGATGAATGTGAGATCGCTGTCAAACAAATCATTTATCTGTCAAGATCTTATTTTGTCCCAAAATCTAACACTGCGTCTCTCCCCTCTCAATGAAGCTACTCCTTCAGGCTACTCTACCCAGATTACATGCACAAAGTTGTGGTGTTGCCATAATTTGCAAAAATTCCCTCAAGTACTATATTATTTCTATAGGCCCTTTTTCATCTTTTGAATTTTTGGCTTTTTTGATAGTTGGCACCTTGCCAGTCTTCAGCTTACCAATATACAGCCCAGTATTGATTTTATCAGTGAACTCTCTGACCTCGTTTGCCACACTGCCATTCTTGCAGTTTTTAGCATCTACCATTTGCTGTCTCTCCAAAGCTATGACCTATGAGTTTTTTAATTTTATTTATTTTATTTCACCTTTATTTAACCAGAAAGAAAACTCATTGAGATTAAAAATCTCTTTTCCAAGAGCGTCCTGGCCAAGACAGGCAGCAGCACAATTAATAACATATAACATAAACGTAAAACATATAACAATTTATGATGGGAATGCTTAGTGAGTTACAAGGTCATAAAATATCTAAAATTTCATATATATTTACCACAAGTAAACTACAAGGATCGTCCGAGTAATCATTCATAACATCTACAGGCAGTGTGTACAGCTTCCATGTCATTTAAGAGTACTTTAAAAGCAACCAGTGAAACCGGCTCCTGAAGATTCAGGACATTTTGTAGCTGATTCCAAGCGCAGGGGGCCACATACTTAAATGCCGCTTTTCCCAATTCAGTCCGGACTTGAAGGACAGATAGTAGTAATAAGTCCTCAGAACAAAGACAATATCTTCCTGTGCCTTTCTTTTTGATGTAGGTCTGTAGGTATGGGGGAAGCATACCAAGAAGCCTTGTAAACAAGAATGTGCCAATGATTAAGTCTACTGGTGGACAATGCAGACCAACCAACCCGCTCATACAAGGAGCAATGATGAGTAAGGGCTCTGAAGTTTGTAATGAACCTCAGAGCTCCGTGGTAAACAGTATCCAACAGTTTCAAGCTTTGAGAGGATGCATGCATCTATATAACATTGCCATAGTCCGGTACTGACATGAAAGTGGCAGCAACAAGTCTCCTTTTGGCTCTGGTTTCAGCTTCAGTTTTTTTTCGCTAACTGCTGAATGTCAGTTTTAAAATTGCTGTAGAGATTACTTCTTTTTTTTATTTTAGCCCTTTGCTCCAACAATCTGTGAATGGCCCAAACTATATTAAAGGCCATACCCTACATTTAGTTCTCAACTAAGGTCTCTCTATCTCCAACCCTGTCAAAGAAGATTTTTGCCTCCATGTATTCATAGGGCAATCATTTTTTATCTCGATTTGCTACACGCTTCTCCTGTCTGCCACGCTTTTCTTTGCTCCCGCATTCTAACTTATTTTTGTTTGACGAACCCTATAGAGAGGCTCCCATCATAACCAGTATCAAGGCTGCACCATCTTAGGTGAACACAGAGGAACTTGTCTCTTCATTTAACAGTACTGTATCGGCCATCCTTGCCTCTGTTGTACTGGTCAAAACTAAAAAACATAAGCCTTTGGCTTTACAGTGGCTTAACAACAATAATAGAGAAATAAGGAGAGCATGCTAAGGCAGAGCGGAGGTGGAAGTGGGATAAATTGTAGATCACATTTCAAATTTTGAAGGATCTCTTGGATAAATACCATGTGAGTGTCAAAAAATCCATCCATCCATCAATCGTCCATACCCGCTTCTCTCACTTATACAGGGTCACGAGTTGGGAGATAAGTGGGGGACTAAAGCCAAGGTTGCAGCCTTGGACAAACTGCCAGTGAGCTCAATACTTCTTCTGATCTTATTGACCAAACCCAGTCATGATCTCAAGGTACTTTTTAGTGTGTTAAACTCTGTGTCAAACTGGATTTTTGAAAAATTCCAAACTGGTATTCAGAGCTCTTCCCAGTACTGAATCTGCATTACTGAGAATAACTAATGACCTCCTTCTAGCTGCTGACTCAGGTAACTGCTCCTTCCTCCTGCTCCAAAATCTAACGGCAGCCTTTGACACAGTAGGATCATTCTATTCTTATTCACAGATTATACCAATGAGCAGGAGTCTCTGGTTCTGCCTTAAACTGGTTTTCAGCATATTTATCCAAAAGATCATTCAGTGTCTCTATTCCCAACTCATCTTCTTCCTCAGCACCCATCTCCTGTGGTGTTCCCCAAGCTTCTATCCTTGGTCCAATCCTAGTCTACATCTATTTGCTTCCGCTAGGCCACATTTTTCAGAAACATATCTTTTCACTGTTCTGTGGATGACACACAAATCTACCTCCCCATAGAGCCTAATTCAACAAACTAACTGACCTAAATAACTGTCTTCACAACATCAAATCCTGGATGGCTGCAAATGTTCTTCAGGTCACTGAAAATAAAACTGAAGTTATTTTATCCCTCTCTCGCTTCTATCAAAAATACTGGAACGCACCATCACGCCCAACTCAAAACCCATCTGGACTGCAACCAACTTTATGAACCTTTTCAATCGGCATCACTGGCACTGCCCTAACCCTGGTTCAAACCATACCTCTCCAAATGCCACCAGGTCATCAGCATCAACAAATCCAAATCAAACACTTCTCCGGTCTCGCAGGGAGTCCCCCAAAGTTCAGTGCTTAGTCCACTCCTCTTCATCCTCTACATGCTATCCCTTGGTCACATCATCCGCCACCATGGACTACACCGTTATGCCGATGACATGCAGCTCTACATCCCCACCAAATCCATCCTGCTGCCATTTACTCCACCCTTATAAACTGCCTCACAAAAATAAAATCATGGATACAAACAAACCTTCTCAAGCTCAACAGTGACAAATCTGAAATCTTCATCATCGGTCCAAAATCCTTCATCAAATCCTGTTAAAACTTCCTCTGCATCAATGGTTCTCCTGTTCCAGCATCCACAAAAATCTACAAACTCGGCGTTATCAAACCATTTCCTTCGAACACCGCATCAGTCACTATACAGAATCTGCATTCTTCAATCTCAATAACATTGCCTCTTCGCACCCCCCTTCCTTCTCAGCTTCTGAAATGCTCATCCACTCACTCCAGCACCAGGACCACATCACTTCAGTGAGCCAGTCTCACTGCAACTCAGTGTAAATTCTCCTCATCACCTACAAAGCTCCTAATAATCTTTCCCCCTCCTACACTGTCATACTCCCACACAAAACCTCAGACCCACAGACGCCAACCTCCTTAAAACTCATCTGTAATCGATTTAGCCTAACCTGTTTTCTTTTTGTTTCTGTCCTATTTTTATGCTGTTTTGCTTTCAACTTTTAATACTCATCTCTTTTATTTGTTTGCTTATGCTAATCTTGTTTCGTCTTTTTTACCATGAAAAGTGCATTTGAGTACATTTTAAAGCTCTACATAAAAAGTATTATTATTATCATTATTACTATTTTACCACAGCTTTTGACCAACATTATTTCTCCTCATCTTTGTCCATTGGCCTCTTCTATTTAAGCACATAAAAAAGTAATTTTTTATTCAAGATTGAAGTTTG
This sequence comes from Micropterus dolomieu, assembly GCF_021292245.1. Taxonomy (NCBI): domain Eukaryota; kingdom Metazoa; phylum Chordata; class Actinopteri; order Centrarchiformes; family Centrarchidae; genus Micropterus; species Micropterus dolomieu. Next base: position 16,474,875 of record NC_060152.1, read on the forward strand.
ACAACATATCAGTCAGGTAGTAAAATGAATGCATCATCTTCAGACTCAATCAATTCTCTGTACTTCTGACCTGGAGAGAGTCATCCATGCCTTCATGCCTCCTCCCGCCTTGATTATTGCAACTCTTTACATTTTGGTAGCACACTTTTTTGCTTTTAATAGAAATAAGTTGATTGATATTGGAAAAGGGGTAGGCCTAATGACCTAACTGGATCATTTCATAATAACATTTTATTACCTGATAATAGACTAAATGATGTATTATGATTGTGAGAACAATTTGGATCAAAGAGTTGTAACAAGGTAAAAAAAAAAGAGGGAACACATTACCCCCATTCTTGCTTTCCTACTCTGGCTTCCTGTTAGCTAAAGTATTGATATTAAAATTCTGATGTTTGTTTACAAAGTGTTAAATAGCTCTTACATTACAGAACTACTGTCCCAACATCACACAGTGAGAGAACTGTGATCGTCTGACCAAATACCTGACTGTCCCGAGATCCAGAACTAAGTGTTATGGAGAAGGGGCTTTCTCTATCGTTACCCCAAAACTACAGAAATTTCTTCCTGCCACCATCCAATTCTCCCCTGCTAAAGAGATTTCCAAGAGTCATCTTTTCCTCATTAGCCCGGATTTGGAGGTCTTGTAAAACTGTGAGTAGTGCACACATACAGGGATTCATAAACACTTGCACAGAAGAACACAGATAAATGCACATGCAAACAAAGAAAACAAACATGAGGCTGGGTTTTACTCACACTGCCACACACCATACAACATTTACACAAAGTGGTGCATCACACTGTCAAATTTCATTGCAGGGGAATAATAAGAGAGGTGATAAATCTGCCATCAAACAAGCAAGGGAAACTACAGAGCATTACGCACAAGCTGCTGTGCATTACCCTTCTCTCCCTCTCAAACACACACATTTTTTAAAAAGTGTAAAAACACATCATGATAACATCATAAAATGGCCCATAATCTGAGTGATATACAGTACACCTCCTGTGCTGTGGTTCATGGAAACACTTCTGCACAGTTCTCTCTCCTGTCTTTGGGCACCGGTGTGATAAGGCAGTGATGGGTTGTATTACTTCACTTGGGTACTCCCGGGGGGAATCCCCCTGGGGTGTATGTGTGTGTGTGTGTGTGTGTGTGTGTGTCCCCACAGAAAGGGAAGAATGCCGCCATTGAGCACCCTGCCATTGCGCCAGCAATCCTCTCCCCCGCAGCCCCGCCCCTTCCCGTCCCTGCTTGCACTCTGACGTACCGTTGGAGCAGATTTGGTGACAAGAAGATAAAAGCCTTCCTCTGTTTCTCTCTTTCTCTGCTTTCCTCTTTCTCCAGTGTCACCAGAGTACTGAGTGCTGGTGCCTTGGCCGTAGACATAGAGAGCTCATTCAAACTGACACAATCACTTTTCACTTCTGCTTTGTGATAAGCCAGAGTTCAGTGTCTCGGTGCAATATGCCCACCATATAGTCAACAGCTTCGTAAATGGAGGCCTAAAGAGGCTACTCAACTGTATATACTACAACCGTGCACTAAATGTGAGAAGCACTATTTTATGCAAAGAACCTAACTTCCTCTATCATAAATCTGACAACAATGACAAGCCTGCAGAGCTCTAACGGTTCAGTACAGAGGCAGCAGACACTCAACCTGTCAGTGCAATTCTATATTGCCAGATAATTCGTTTTAGAAGCCGGAAGAAAAAGAAGACCAAAAATTATTGATTTGATTTGTAGGATTCAATTTGTCTGGCAGAAAACAGTAACACCAAAATTTACTCACCATTCCTTCAAGATGCTTTTGCTGTGTTGTACAAATTGGCCACCTTGTCCACTTTGCGTGAACTTACCCTGCAAAACAGCAAGACAAATATCAAGCAAATTTAAGAGAGAAAAGGATGGGACCGACCCTGTCTTCAGCAAGGTTTGATTGTTCCCTTTGTCTTATTTGTAAAACAGCTTGGTGAAAGAGTACAACCAGCAGATTAAAAGGGAATATTGCATGAATGGCAGTGAGCTCGAGGACAAGGATAGAGGGTACAAAGAACAAAGTCTTAAATAGATTAATAATTTTTAACTTGTGGAATGGTAATATCAATTAACAAAACTGCACACCCGTTTTCCTGTTCCTGAAATACAGCCTTTCTGATGGCAGGAATGGGGGAATGAACTTGGGGGATAAATTCTCAGGGGCACTAACTTCATAGAGGACAAAAGAAGAGTGAAAACATTTGGTTGTAACAGAACACATGCTCTTCCAGTTTTTGTTGCAGAGTTATCTTTTACATTTCCATTACTTATTGTTTGTCGCTTGCAAGCTGGCCCATGAAATAGCACGTTCCTAATGAAGCAAGGAAGTGTATGTTTAGTGAAGCAAAACTAAGAGCAGAGCCAACATCAAAAGAGGAAATGTACTGAACATAGATATTATTTAGAAAGAAACACAAGTTTTGTTTTCTTCAGGGCCAATATTTGGATACTGTCATAAAAGGGTTCACACAGTTACCTTATGGAGAGGGGACTCACCTCCAAAGTTGGGCACAAAAAGCTTAGACACTACAAGGGAATTTGGGGTTTAAAATTATTATTTTTTTGGTTAAAATCAGGTTTATGTTAATCAGCAATGTCCTCCTTGGTGATAAAACAAGTGCTTGAGCTTGTGTGTGTATGTGTGTGTGTGTGTGTGAGTGAGTCACCTGACACGCGACGCTGGGTGGACGCAGTTGATTACCCACAAGTCCAATTCTATTAAAAGGACACGGTCATAATCTCTAATCACTTCCATGTCTGGCGGAATAAGAGAGCAGGTTAATCTGGATTACACGTCACCATAGTGAGGTCACAGCCGAGGCAGCTGATGCCCTGACTAGCCAGGAAGAAGAGCGGGAGAGAGACCAGGTGAAACACAAAGAAAGAGGGAGACAATGAAGCTCATGAGTTATGAAAACAATTCATCCATTTACCAAAGCTTACCCTACATGACATGCACACGTTTACAGATGCTCACAGGGGACATGCAGCAATATGCCATATTAATAAAACAATTATGAAACCCCTTCTATAAAACAAGTCATCTATTTATAAGGGTTTGCTGCATTGCTTTACATTTCTACACAACAGCCCAAGAAGTGCAGAAGACCTTGTGATCTATGCCTATAGGATATGTTTTGGCCTAAAAAAAATTCTGAGAGCTGAAAAGAAATGCAGTGATGCAGTGGGTTCCACTTTTTGCAAGTACTTCAGCAAAACCAGTGTTCGCCTCCATCAGATGGAAGAAACATTACTACAAACTATTCACAACTGTTTCAACAAGTTTGACAGTTGAGCCCCTGGTAGTCCAAGGGCCTGGTGGCATGTGATCTGCATGCCCTGCAGCTGCTCCTGACATCCTGGGAATGACCACAGTGCTCTTCAGCATTTATCACTAGTCACTCTTCAGGCATGTTAACAAGCTCAGCAAATAGCTGGATGTTTTGTACATTTCTCTGTATGGGCTACTTGAATGTGATCAACTGGGAGAATTTGGGTCTCATTGTATGTTTTGATGGACAGACGGGACTTTTCTCCATATGCACACATGTATAAGCAAATGTAGCCTGTGGCTTCACTCTCTGCAGGTCAGAGATGATCTCTTTTTAAAAAGTGTAACGCGAGAGAGATATTTCCCAGATCAGACGGGTAGCTCTACATATTAGTGAGAGCAATGACAGTGAGTAAAGTGTGCACACTCATCTTCCACGCCTGTTTTGTCATAATAATACCATTATCCTATAACTTGTCGCCCTGGCTGCTACACCTTTCCCCCAGCAGCAGAAGCAGCGGCGGCGGTGTAGTTCACTACAGTGCTTTTTATCCCCCGACCGGTCCTCCCAGCTAAAACGCATCAATCAGTGCTCGGCTGCTGTGGAAGCATCGCTGCCCTGCAAAGCCTTCACATTCACAAACCTGTTATATGTGTCTGCTTGACAAGCCGAAGGCTAAATTATCTTCGGGTCTACGGTCTTTTTATCCCCCGCTTTTCCAGCCTTGTTCCAGGATCGAGAGAGAACCTGTGGCAGGCAGTGAGAATTAGCCTAGTCTCGACAGCTCCTACAGTTGTTTCTCTCTGGTTATGACGGACACATCAGCTGACTGTGAAACTATCCCACCACTGAATAACAGGTTAACACTGAGTGTGCTGATTTTGGAGCCGGGGCTCATTTCTTTGACTTTAAGGCCCAGGTCGCCTTTTCCGAATGAAAACGGGGACGCGCTTTACGGCTAAAAATACCTGTGTACACTATATTTGGCTTGGCAGGATCACAATCACAACGCTAAAATAGTCGGGCCCGCCCCAATGAATGGGCTCTCTGCTATCTCACTCTTCCTCCGTCGGCCAGGTGCTAAATTTAGTATCAAGGCTTGCGTCAATCACGAGTCTGAGTGCGTCAAGGCTTCCCCCGCCCCCCGGAGCTCATCATTGGTCAGAATCAGGACGTCGACTAAATAATACGGGGCTGTTGATTGGCTGTTATGAGTAATGGCTCTCAGCGGCTCCGGAGGCCCTTTTTTAATTTTGAGGTTGCTGGGTACGCTTGGAGGACGGCTCCTTTTCACATCCTGTTAGCTGGTTGGCTGTAGTATTTCCTCACTCCTGACCAAAGTTATTAAAAAAGGATGAGATAATCCCATTTACTCTGGCTGCAATTTCCCTTGTGTCAGGACTTGTTTTTAAATAAGTGTCAATGTCTTGACAGAATTAGCCTGGACACTGCCATCTGATCTAAAAAGATTAGGCTACTGAAATAAGTTGATTGGTATTGGAAAAGGGGTAGGCCTAATGACCTAATTGGATCATTTCAAAATAAAATTGTATGACCTGATAATAGACTAAATGATGTATTATGATTGTGAGTTTAATAACTTGGATCAAAAGAAAGGTCATAAAAATAGCTGAAAAGAAGAAATTCAGATATCCTATGTGTTGATTTTAACTGACGGTGCTGCTCATCAGTCTGTCATGACAAAATAACACGGCAGCGACTTTGTGGTCTCAAGGCACAGAGTCTATATTGACCATCTTCACATACAGGCTCATGTGTCTCAGGAAGCATGAGGTGAAGTAGAGGCAACCATCCATTCAAGACACATTAAGACATGTGGGCATAATGCAGGAAGTAGGCTACTTAAAATATTATTAACATTAGCCTAAAAATGTTCCTGTCGTCACATCAAAAAACACACAAACCACAACAAACATTCAGCGTCTCGCTCAAGTACAACCAGTAAAAGTTGTAATACCACAACGTAAAAATACAGCGTTACACATAAAAAGTCCTGCATTAAAAATTGACTTAAGTTAAAGTACAAATCTGTACAAGTATATACTAAAGGTAAAATTACTTATTATTATGTAAAATTATTATACTTATGTAAAATTACCAATTTCAAATTGTTGTGTTTCTGTGGATGCTGTAACACAGAAGAAGCATTTTAATGTTGTAGCTGGCCATGGAGCAAATTTTAAATCTTTTATACACTGTAGTTAGTTTGTAAATGCATCATTTTTTGTAAGACATATATGCTATGTTTTGCATAAAATCCTGAATCTGCAAAGTAACACATAAATATAGCTGTTTGAAAATGTAGTGGAGTAAAAAAGTGTAACATTTGTCTCTAAAATGTAGGAAAGTATAAGTGCAGAGTAGCATAAAATGAAAATACTCGCTAAGTACCTCAACATTTAAAAGTAATATTACTTTTTGCCACTAAAACTTTTCTTGGTGGTGACTAGTGATTTGGCCTGATAAGTGTTATGATTGTGATTGTGATTATGATAGGTCTAAATTATATTGTGTATTAATTGCATACTTAGATTAGATTCCCACTGATAAGACTGTGTAAAATTGGTAGGCATAGTTTTCCAGCAAATTAAAAATTTGGGTTTGGTTTTGTAAAAGCTTTTGAATTTGCTTTCATTTTAATGATGAGTATAAAATTTTGACAAAGGAGGGAGGCAAGGTGTGTGCTTGCTCGCCCGACGGATCCCCCTCGGCTTCCTCCCCTACACCCATCAAACCAACGCCTCTCTCTCTCTCTCTCTCTCTCTCTCTCTCTCTCTCTGTATCTGGCACGGCGTGCGGGTCTTATGTGTCTGGTACTGTACTGAGAGAGAGAGAGAGAGAGAGAGAGAGACAGAGGGAGATCTACTTTGGGTGACGTCACCTCTCCCATGGCGTCACATTGACGTAGCGCATACCATGCCTCTGTGTGGAGGCAGAGCCCACATAAATGCACTATTTGACTTTCTCCCCTCAGACGGCGCACATAAACAAACCCGCGTTACAACTCCACACTTTGCAAAGCACACATCAGCACTGACAACACTCAGCTCGCGGGAACGGACGTAGACACACTCCTTATACCGGGAGTTCTTAATTTATTTATTTTTTCGGCTTCGTTTTTTTTTCTACTTCGTGAATTTAGAAAAAGTAAAAGGAAGAACAAGAAACTTTTTTGTCGCCAATGCGCCACGCTCCTCTCCAATATTAGGCTAATAAGAGGTTTTTAAATATTTTTTCCCTCTACGTTATTTCGACTCTTGGTGATTATTCTGGATGGAAATAGGATACTTCATGCGAGGTTATTACCACATGTAAAGACGGAACCGCTACAGCAAACCAGTAAGTAAATTGTGAATGAATGAGTCCATGACATTCTTCCGTACAGCGTACTTCTTAGATTGCCAGACTCATACAGAACCAAAACATATTAACCCTCAGCTGCGTCAATGCATGTTATATTAACTAAATCACATGTGGTGTTGAATAGACATTAATAACATCACCTGTGTCTGGTTTGTCCAACTTTGTGCGGCTATATAACCTGTTGATCTGCCAAGCTCCACTGCGAGTACAGCTGCTCATGTTGTCTGTCCGTGTGGTTTCTCCGAGAACAAATGAAGCTAAATTAGAATTTAATTTGCGCTAGGAAGGTATCTTATCCTTTCTGGTTGTCATGGAAATGAGATGCCTCTCACTCACACAATGAA
>NC_060152.1:16482019-16497035 GCF_021292245.1 Micropterus dolomieu
GACTTTGTGGTCTCAAGGCACAGAGTCTATATTGACCATCTTCACATACAGGCTCATGTGTCTCAGGAAGCATGAGGTGAAGTAGAGGCAACCATCCATTCAAGACACATTAAGACATGTGGGCATAATGCAGGAAGTAGGCTACTTAAAATATTATTAACATTAGCCTAAAAATGTTCCTGTCGTCACATCAAAAAACACACAAACCACAACAAACATTCAGCGTCTCGCTCAAGTACAACCAGTAAAAGTTGTAATACCACAACGTAAAAATACAGCGTTACACATAAAAAGTCCTGCATTAAAAATTGACTTAAGTTAAAGTACAAATCTGTACAAGTATATACTAAAGGTAAAATTACTTATTATTATGTAAAATTATTATACTTATGTAAAATTACCAATTTCAAATTGTTGTGTTTCTGTGGATGCTGTAACACAGAAGAAGCATTTTAATGTTGTAGCTGGCCATGGAGCAAATTTTAAATCTTTTATACACTGTAGTTAGTTTGTAAATGCATCATTTTTTGTAAGACATATATGCTATGTTTTGCATAAAATCCTGAATCTGCAAAGTAACACATAAATATAGCTGTTTGAAAATGTAGTGGAGTAAAAAAGTGTAACATTTGTCTCTAAAATGTAGGAAAGTATAAGTGCAGAGTAGCATAAAATGAAAATACTCGCTAAGTACCTCAACATTTAAAAGTAATATTACTTTTTGCCACTAAAACTTTTCTTGGTGGTGACTAGTGATTTGGCCTGATAAGTGTTATGATTGTGATTGTGATTATGATAGGTCTAAATTATATTGTGTATTAATTGCATACTTAGATTAGATTCCCACTGATAAGACTGTGTAAAATTGGTAGGCATAGTTTTCCAGCAAATTAAAAATTTGGGTTTGGTTTTGTAAAAGCTTTTGAATTTGCTTTCATTTTAATGATGAGTATAAAATTTTGACAAAGGAGGGAGGCAAGGTGTGTGCTTGCTCGCCCGACGGATCCCCCTCGGCTTCCTCCCCTACACCCATCAAACCAACGCCTCTCTCTCTCTCTCTCTCTCTCTCTCTCTCTCTCTCTGTATCTGGCACGGCGTGCGGGTCTTATGTGTCTGGTACTGTACTGAGAGAGAGAGAGAGAGAGAGAGAGAGACAGAGGGAGATCTACTTTGGGTGACGTCACCTCTCCCATGGCGTCACATTGACGTAGCGCATACCATGCCTCTGTGTGGAGGCAGAGCCCACATAAATGCACTATTTGACTTTCTCCCCTCAGACGGCGCACATAAACAAACCCGCGTTACAACTCCACACTTTGCAAAGCACACATCAGCACTGACAACACTCAGCTCGCGGGAACGGACGTAGACACACTCCTTATACCGGGAGTTCTTAATTTATTTATTTTTTCGGCTTCGTTTTTTTTTCTACTTCGTGAATTTAGAAAAAGTAAAAGGAAGAACAAGAAACTTTTTTGTCGCCAATGCGCCACGCTCCTCTCCAATATTAGGCTAATAAGAGGTTTTTAAATATTTTTTCCCTCTACGTTATTTCGACTCTTGGTGATTATTCTGGATGGAAATAGGATACTTCATGCGAGGTTATTACCACATGTAAAGACGGAACCGCTACAGCAAACCAGTAAGTAAATTGTGAATGAATGAGTCCATGACATTCTTCCGTACAGCGTACTTCTTAGATTGCCAGACTCATACAGAACCAAAACATATTAACCCTCAGCTGCGTCAATGCATGTTATATTAACTAAATCACATGTGGTGTTGAATAGACATTAATAACATCACCTGTGTCTGGTTTGTCCAACTTTGTGCGGCTATATAACCTGTTGATCTGCCAAGCTCCACTGCGAGTACAGCTGCTCATGTTGTCTGTCCGTGTGGTTTCTCCGAGAACAAATGAAGCTAAATTAGAATTTAATTTGCGCTAGGAAGGTATCTTATCCTTTCTGGTTGTCATGGAAATGAGATGCCTCTCACTCACACAATGAATAGTGGAGTCAGACGCACTAATGGTCTGAGAGGAGAATAGTCTAACCTACATTCAGTCAGGAGCTGAGAGAGAGGAGAGTTAAAGCTCTTTGATTTTATGCCATGTGGGGTTGTTGTTTTTTGCCTCATCATGTAGGATTTTCTGTTGTGCTGTTAATGAGTGATTTATAAGATTTAGCCTACATGGTGTGTTTGTGGGATAGTGGGCGTGTTTGTAGGCTATGTCACTGACAGGCAAGTCCACGATTAGGCTATTACAGTAGCCTAAGTATCAATGTGATTCTTAACCCTGGTTTGCTTTTTGGGGATTAGAGCTCCACAAAAAAGGTGATAATTGTTTTCCAAAACTGGTGGCCAGTTTTAAATGTCAGCAGTCTGACTGTCTCTAGGAGGACACGGCCTCTCATCCCACTGATAGCAGGAAAAACACCCTTGCCACATCACATTTCTGAAGCCTTCTGTTATATACATCTGATGACAACAGACGCTGTTATCTACAGCAGCTGCCAAGGCTACCCAATTTATTGTAAGAAACAGCCACTGCTGAGTTAAGGTACTTGAGCAACTTTCTTATTTTACCTTTCCTACTTTCACACACTCAGGTTAACGCACGCACGCACGCCGCGCACGCAGCCACTTCTGATAGTCTCCCTCTCAGGGCTGATTTACAGTAGGCCTATACTCACATATTTCTCTGGTCTCCCCTTTATGTCCCCTCTTTTCTCTGTCTCTGTTTGCTGGAAGCCTCGCGCTGTCCGGGGTTATTGGTGCGAGGGGCTACCGGGGGCTACCGGCGCTCCGGGGCGCGTGCTTTGCAGCTCTTGTGTCGTTCTCTTGGTTACCGGTGCGCGCAGGGCCAGAGCCCCACCGACTGTCTCGGCCTGAGAAGAAAGCGAGAGGGGACCAGTTTGCTCATTTAGAAAAAAAACAGAGTGAATGTCTCACTTTGCAGATTATTGTGAATATGGCATTTAATTTTCCCTCTTTAAATCCCCACAAAGGTTGTGACAAGAGCTAATTTACGCATAATTGTGCTCTTGACTTCAAGTTTATGTAAGTGAATCAGGCTATTTAGTCTTGTATCAAAGAATATGTTATTTCTGCTGCTGCTGGAAACAACTAGATTTTTTTTCTGCACTCCAATGGCACCACACATAATTGAATAATGCCTTAACTGTTCCAAATCAACCCTAATTCAATAAATATACACAACCTTACTTGTTTGTTTACTCTGGTTTGTCTTTTTTCTTTATTTCAACATATTTGAAGTCTCTGGCATTCAGTATGCATAAAAGTCATATCCTGACCAATGAACCATCATAAGAGTTCATAGAGGTCCACGGTTTCCTCTCAGAACTGGTATGTAAGTTTAGAGTTAGCTCTGTCTATCTGTCCAAGAGGACGAATTTGATCTGTTGACACAAAGATAAGAAACGACGGCAGTCTACAGGTGCCTGTAGAACTGAGCGTCGGTTATGGGGGCTGTGGCTCGTCAACACACAACATTGAGACGCTTACCGGGAGATCGAGTGGTATCTCGACTTGACCGTATACCAGAGGGTCTGTGTCTTGAAAAGAGAGGTGGAGAAAGAGAGAGAGAGAGAGAGAGAGAGAGCGTGCGTAAATAAGTGAGTGTGTGACAGAAAGGGGGCGCTCTGGGCCTTGAAATCCTGCGGCCACAGTGCGCCCTGCTGCAGTGAGAGGGAGTTGGAGGCGCACGGCACACAGGAGTCCACTGGTTTGGTTTCAGGTCCGACTCTCCAAAATTTACAGATTTCTCCCTGGCTCTGGATGAACCCTGAGCAGGCGAATGCGGTGGCGATCAGAGGCAAGAAAAACGGTGGCCTGGAGGCACTGGCACAGACTGCTTTTTTAAAAGTTGTCAGTTTTGTAGGTCTGTATTTGTGGAAGTTGTGTATGGTTTGTAGCCTTGTTTATTGTGTCTTTTGTAGCGCAAAATTTTAATTGTTATAATAAGGGAGCCTTGCTTTGTCTTAGAATGAAACTTGTCGCCCACGTAAGTCTTGATATGAGCTAAAAGTCCTCAGTTGTGGTTCATAATATTCTCTTTGTAGCACGCATTTAGTGTCATACTTAATGCCAAAACGTTTAATTTAAACGCGTAAATCTTCCTTTACTTTGTGTTTCCTATGGTTTCTATACCGTTTCTGCCTCTGGCATCGCGTTCTGATGTGCGCACAGCAGTTTGCATGTACTTTCATCTTTCTGCTTCTTTTCATCCGATTTGCTGACTTTCTAAAAAAGATAATTATCTCTTTATGGTCTAAAATGAAATCGTATTTATCGTATTTGTCTTTAAATTGTGCCAACATTTCTCTTAGCTCGAATGTTTTGGGATGTTAAGACTGTTGTAAATATCAGTGAAAAAATGTAAAACAATCTGTCAATTCTAAATCTGCCTCCAAGTGTGATTTTTGGTACCTGATGGTCGTTGAGTCGAGGGTACGATATACACACCTTTTTATTCTGCCTGCCGCCACATGACTGGCTGTAACCCAGGCATCTGTCCTCCAGACACAGGTTCGGAAGAGCGAGCCCAGCCGAGCTCGGAGCTTCGGCGACCGGACACTTCCTCTGCGACGCCCGCCGAGTCATCCCTGCTCCAGGAGTCCTGTCCCGGCCGCAGCCACGCCACCCCTCAATCCCGGACACCCAGCACCATTCAGCGCGAAGCTCTTTCACCAGGTACAGACCCGAGCCTTTCCTTTTCAACATCATCAATTATTTTTCTTTCTTTCTTTCTTTCTTTCTTTCTTTCTTTCTTTCAGCTGATGCTTTAAAGTCAGTGTGACTGTTGTGGCTCAGATCAGTATTTGTGCACCTATTGTGGTGTGAGAGGCGTTTGCTTATGTTTTATTGTAAAGGGCAAAAAATATCAACTGTGAACTCAGAATTTAACTGAGCTGATATGTTATGTTTTAGCTCATTTTGTGATTTTTAATATAAGGAGACATCCTTATATTAAAAATCACTAGCAAATCCTAAAGTTTTTTTCAACATGCTCATGCATCTGTGTGTTTGTGTCAGCTGGCAAATGCGGACTGAGTTGACATTTCAATCATTAGACAGACGAGCAGAAATAAGAGACTTTTGAGACCAGGCACACCTAAATTCAGACGCTGTGGGCGAATCACATAGGTCATAGACATCGATCCTCCTAATGACTCAACCACCTTTTTCAAAAGCCTTTATGACTAAAACAAACCAAATAATGGCTATATCTTTTGTACGTTGTTTCAGTTACAGTTTTGTTTATGTTTTATTTTGTCTCCACATAATTTCATCTCTGTCCTTGATAAATTAAAGAAGTAATAAACCCTTAAAATAATAGGCTTAAATATAGATATTTAACATACAGTCAGTGGTGGCTTTGTGCGTGTGTGTGTGTGTGTGTGTGTGTGTATTTCTGTATTAAAATCATCAATTAACTGTGTTAGGCCACTAAATTCAAACAAATTATGTCATGATTCACTGACCCCCCAAAAAATCCTGTGTTTTTGTATTTATGTCTGCAACTTCATGTTTTTATTTGTTAGATCTATGGCATTCTGACAATGAACAAGCGCGCTCAGTTATTGGAACAGCTGCAGTTTGTCCAGTTGAAATGCACACCTCGAGGTTAGAGACTGTTTCCCTTCGACTCACTATGCTGCACCACCTGTGTCTGACTCTGCTTGGGTTGTCTGTCCTTTTGCTTGCAAACACACACACACACACACACACACACACCTGCTTGCATGCAAGTGTAAAAAAAAAAGGTAATCTGATGGTGGTGTTGGAGTGTAGAAGGGTTTCCTACAGATTTGCTTCAGTGATATAAAAATGAAGACGCTCCACTTATACAATTCTATTTGTATTGGTGAGTGTGTTAGAGAGAGAGTGTGCACGCTTGTGAGCATGGGCGTGTGTCTGTGTGTGTGTTTCTGCGTGAATGCTAGGCACATCACCAGATGTAAAGCGCCAAAGAGGATGAGACGTTTGCAGACACAAGTGCAGGTTTTACAGGTTCTTCTCAGGATATGGGTGCATGTTTATTGGCAGAATGAGCGCATACGGGTTCATGTTGACATCTTGAACATTATTACTGATTAAAATATATGCGTGTGTGCATATGCCCTTATGTGTGAATGACAACAACAGCTTATCAAAAGCTTCTTTCTTCACCTGACACACACACACAGACAAACATCACAGTCCATATAGTTTGAAGTAACTGTCAGCTGTCAAGTATATTTGTTTTACAACATTTTTCTGTACCTCTCTGTCTCTCTTTTTATCTTTCATCTCTTCTCAGGCATCAACATGCAAACCTATTGTATTTAAATATATATGTGTGCACATAGCTGCTGCTGCTAAGACAGGTGCAGTAAGTCTTAAACGCCCCCAACACACACACACTGAACCCCAACACTGATCTGAGGCTTGACCTACTGACACAACACAGAGACCCACAAAGTTCACCACTGTACTCTCCACATCTCAGTTCATTTTTTTTCTCTGGTGTCTTTCGTCTTCCTCTGATGCCTAATCAGTTGCAAAAGTATTTTGGTATAGCTCAGAAAGGCCCCATGACGCCCATGATGCTGCATGTGTGTTTTTCCACGTGGGTTTAAGAGCTGGTCACTGGTGGAAGAAAGAAAAAACTTGATGACGTTAAGCACAGGCAAGGCCTACAGCTTGACTCATGTCCTCAATTAAAAATAAAAATCTTGCAGCTTGATATTCCCACTGAGACACACTGTAGGCCTGTCTGTCTGTATGTGATGTGTCTGATGAGTGAATTTTCAGAAAATAATTTATACTCAAACTTTCATATTACCCAAGAAAATTTTGTTATTAGTTTGGGATTATTTTAAAATGAATTGTTGTCATTTTTCCCACCAGGTCCAGTTTGAGAGGTCAGCTTTCTTTTGACCTTTTGTTTCTTGGCTATGACAAATAGGCTTACACCAAATCAATTAAAATCATTAAAATTAAATTAAAATAAAAATAAAGTTATGTATAGATGAGTGTCTCTCCCATTGTTGTTTTTTTTGTTCTCATTTACTTAGGCTAATTAACGCTTTGAGTCATCCTTTTTGTTTTTCGAGCCCCCACAGCCAACATGCTAGCTGCCCCTCAGGTATAAATTAATTGGAGTCAGAGCGGCTGAAATGAATGCGTCACTCTGTCTGCTTCTGCCATGAGTGACATTCATGTAGTTTATTAGGCATATATGGCTGCAAACTAAATGTTGTAGGCTATTTTCAAAGTGTATTATTATTAGCTTATGAGTAGAAGTAGCCTAATACATGGAAATATGAAAAGGGGATTTTACATTTACAGGACTTATTTTACTTATTTTGTTAAAAAAAAGATTGGCTTTTTTTTTTTTTTTTTAGTGTAGCACAGCAGGAAAAAACTTTAATTCACTGACGGAGCCATAGTGCGCCCGTTTGGATGGAGGTATTTGTGAGTGCTTGAACAACAGCAGGACCGATATGTCCAGTATTTGACTAGACAAACATGACGCGCGGGGAACTGGGCGATTACGGCAGAGCTCGCGCATGCTGGGCGTCAATGGGAGCAGCGCTGTGTTGACAGTTCCCCTGCTCTGTAGCGACGAGCAAACACCACAAAACCCTGGCTGCGCTGACAGTCATAACTGATTAGCCCGCACATACACACACACACTCACGTGCGCGCTCAGGGGCACGCATGCAAACGCAGGTGGAGTGAATTACGTAAGGGGTTTGATAAGACAAGACCATTTAGTCCACACTCAGACACAAACAGATGATGAGGTGGTGACCCGTGCTGTGACAGAATTAAATCAAGTGGAAAACTCGAGAAATACCGACTGGCGTCTGCAGTAGTTAGAGGAAATATCTGTGTGTTTTTTTGTGTGCGTGTGTGTGCGTGTCTTTGTCTGTGTGTGTGTGTGTGTGTGTGTGTGTGTGTGTGTGTGTGTGTGTGTGTGTGTGTGTGTGTGTGTGGGTTGTGCAGCAAGCATCCAGCACCACCATGGGGTTCCATTATTATTTAATGTTATCTCATCTGTTTTGCCATCTGACTAACCAGAGAATAACCACCCACACACGTGTGCACAGACGCAAACCCTACACACACACACACACACACACACACACACACACACTCCTGAAACTCAGCATTTCAGTATTTGTTAAGTGAATTGGATCTTTGCTATGACTGCTTTGCCTCAGAATTGCGCACTGATGAAGTTGCAATGCAGTTTCTGTTTCTTACTAACTGTGTGCAGAATCAGCAGGGTCTGAAGTTGTGTGTTCATGCTCCAAATAGTTCTACTCCACTTATTCAGTGAAGTGCAAGAAGTGTTAAAACAGGAAATTGAGTAAATGGCAGTAAATGGAAAGATTTGTTCAAAGTTTTTTTCATATTCCTTGAAAGGTGCATTCAGAAAACCTTTGTAACACTTCATAATCTTAAAAGAGCTTTAAAAAAATGCCTGTTCCAATAGAGCTGTGCAGACGTTTTTGGTCATTCACTGTTTAATTGTTGACCCTGTGTAGCACTACCCTTGTGTGCATGTGCCTCTAGCAGATTATGTACCCTGTAGATTTACTGTTGAGTTGTTTCTGTATTGTGCTTTTGTGGGCAATCTTCTTCCGGGAGTCCTGCTTTTCTGTTTAAATCAGGTTTACTAATACATCATTAAACTTTCCTCACTCACTAATGATTATGATGATTAATGTACAGCTGTACTCTACTAACAACATGAACTGCTTTTTGTATGAAACATTTTTGGAGTACATGTGGTCTGATGTGCCACGCAACTCTAACCTACGTGTGTGCTCTGTCTCCCTGGCAGACATGCCCTGTGTGCAGGCTCAGTATGGGCCTGCCCCTCCAGGCTCAGCCTATTCTGGCCAGTCCTTCAGTTACCAGGGCGACAGCTACAGCTCTGACCTCATGACCCCTGACTACACCAAGCTGGAACTGGGTGATGGTGACATCTCTGCCGCCGCCGCCACTACCTCCCTCCCCAGTTTCAATGTCTTTGTGGAGGGCAGCTACGAGCCCAAATCCTCCTGCCTCTACCAGATGCCTCCCCACAGGCCCACCATCAAAAAGGAGGAGGAGAGTTACCCAACTGCCCCGCCACTGGAGGCCATGTCCTCCTCCACCATGTACTTTAAACAGTCTCCCCCGTCCACCCCCACCACCCCATCCCTGCCGCCTCAGCCTGGCACCTCCTTCTTGTGGGAGGAGCACCCCCTCGCCCCGCCATCACACCCCCACTCTCTTGGCTCCAGCTTGGATGCAGGCCCCCTCAAGTCGCCCCGCTTTCCGCACTTCTACCAGCACTCGCCACCCCACAGTGGCGGTAGCGTCGGTGGTTATGAGAGTCTGGGTGGAGGGCTGGTTCGCACCTCTTCCTCTTCCTCCTCCTCCTCCTCTTCGATCTCCCATCATCACGGTCCACCCCTGGAGCAGCCCATGTACCAGCTGCACCGTGGGGCCGGGGGCAGCAGCCTCGCCTTCCGCTCCCTGGCTCTTGGGCCCTGTGGCCCCCTATTAGGAGACAGCCTGCCCTCACCTCCGCCACGTTGCCCCCAAGGAGAGGGCACCTGTGCAGTGTGTGGGGACAATGCTGCCTGCCAGCACTACGGCGTACGCACATGTGAGGGATGCAAGGGCTTCTTCAAGGTAAAGACCATTCAAAGCTAATAAGTTGCACTGTTGCAGTTTGAAGCTTTCAGTTTTTATTTTAAAACCAACATCAACATCCGCTTGTTCCTGCTCTGTGTGCCTTCAGTCCCACCAACAGACACACAACCAGATGCACACACTCAAACATAACTGACATACCACCTTAAAATATCACCCACTATCGAGCTGCAAAATTGACTGACGTATTTAAACTATTTGATTGCATTTGCTTCGCTCCCACTCTACACCCTTCTCTGCACTCTCTAAAACGTCTTTAGAGTCATTATGAAAGCACAACACACCCACAAGGGGTCATCTCTCCTGGCAACCAAGTGGGCAAAGTGTGTGTGTGCGTGCATGTGATTGCTTGTGTTACGTGAGAACGCAGGATGATAAAAACACATTCTCACTCAAACAAACAGGGACAATTGCCCTCCATGCTTGATGCTCAGCCACTCACTCAGAAATAAAGTGCAGTGATAGCCCAGTGGAAAAGGACTCCTCCTTCACATTAGCATGTTTATAGTGAATCAGTGGCCACAAAATTGACCATAATTCACTGACATAATCCTTGGGACGATATGAGTCAGTTTGAGATTCAGTCCGTCAAATGATTACTTCTCAACTCGCTGTCTCAGATGTTACCGCACACATGCACACACCATTCATAGTTTAACATCACCAGGAAACAGTTTTTAGTCAGAAATTTTCATTCAGTCATAAAACACAACATAGACATAACAAAACACTTCTCTGGCACGTGCATGTGGTACAATGCTTCATTAAAAATACAGTAAATTCACACTGAAGTGATTTCTTTGCATAGTTTTTGAATTACAACGTTTTCAGGCACACTTGTAAGCGTCCGATTAGTTGCATGAGACAAGAGAGCGAAATTAAGAGACAGCAAAAGGGTGCCAACACAGAGGTAATTGAATAATGCCTCTGGTAGGTGGAAATGAATTATCCTTCTTTTCAATTAGTTTCACAATTTGTTTTTATTTAGTAATTAATGAAAGCAGTGTCTGGTGGCAGCAGGCCGCGGGCTGTCTGCCTGCTGCAGCGCACACAGCAGCAGCCACACAGCCTGTCAGACCTCGCTATGTTTCCTTTACACACATGCAGATGTAATCAACCATGCCCACACAACATATGCACACAACCACACATTCATACAGTAGCATGTACACATTTCTCAGTCTGTTACATGCTGAATTAGGGATGCAGCAGCAAAAACTGAAATATGCCTTTCACACACCTGCTCTTTTTCATATTCATATTATCAGGCACATTAACTCCATTATCCTGATGGTTCTATTGTCCCCTAAAAATATTTTCCTGATTATATTTAATTATCCCTGAATAGTTATTACACATTAAACCATAGCAGAGGCTTCCTGTAAATGATTGTTATTTCATTAGTGCAATTTGAAAGACATTTTCACTTTGAAATAATTTTATCTCTTAAACAAGTAGTTCAGTTTTTCCTGTATTTATTATTTTGGCAGAATAATGTAGTCCATTCACTGGTTTCCATTAATTTAGTGAACCTATTCACTAAATTCAGTGAGTTGGAATTTTTTAAATTAAAAACTATATCTCAGTTAGTATAATACAAACATTAAAAGGTGACCTGTTTTTATGCACCAGCTGTCCTAGTTACTCTAGCTGTGCTTTTATAGGTGAAAATATACGGTCAGCTCAGTTCACTGCTCACAATTTTTATTCTCCATTGCTTGCATAGCACGCGAGTCAAAAAAAAGTTGGGAGGTGGTCTAGTGGAGAAAGAAGACAAAAAAACATGGTCACAAATTAAAGGAACAACCTGTCAATAAAAAGATGTTTCTGTGCACCAGGGTTCATGACCAATGAGAGAATATCTCATAGAGAAATGGTGTTTATCCCTCCAATAGAGTTGGCAAGCAGCACTAAAGCTGTTCTGGAGGCTTGTGGTGGCCTGACTCCATACTATGACACTTCATGTTGGTTATTCCTTTAATTAATCACCCATCTGTATGATACATATAAGATGATAATTCATCATTCATCATTCATTCAGTGAAAAAATTAAACCAGATAAACGCCCATACACATACACACACACACACACACACACACACACACACATATATATATATATATGGCTTCGCACTTTGAACCAGGTTATAAAAGTGAAGTCAAGTTTCCTTAAAGAAAACAATAAAATACGCTCAATGATACCTAGACTTTTTTTTACTTTAAACCACCCTTGCACTTTCTGTATGGACAGAGAAAGAAAGGTTTGATTGCTTCTGATTAAGAAGCAGAGGAGAGAACGGGACAGAAGAGACGGAGAGAGGAGAAGGGGGAACAAAATCCCTAAAGGCTTTTAATTTAAGCCAAGGCTATTAGTACTTGTTACATGTCAGGAATCTGCTTCGGCATGCCTCCATCCAGCCCCCCACAGCATGTGAGCTTCTGGAAGCATGTGTGTTCATTTGTGGATGTGCTTTTAGTGCTCATAACTCATTCCTCAATTCTGACTCTCAATGTTTAACTGAGCGTTTTTTTCACTTGAATTAAGTCCTTGCCCACACAAAGATTACCACCACCCTGAAATTTCAGTTTCTGATACCAATCAAATTTTAAATTAGTCATGTTTTATTTTTAATGAAGTTCAGCCACTAACATCAGGTTAAATTAAGAGACAGATGAGATTAATTAAAACTAGAGTACTCTTACACATCCACTCATATACAAACAATGTGGCCGCAATAACCAGGCGATGTACAGAGCACAAGAAGGATCTACAGATTTATCCAACGAAGGTTAAAATCAAGGGCAACCTTCGTTGGATAACTATGACCTGGATGACTGAGAATCTTCATAGACATCTACAGATTTAATAATCATATTGTGATAATTTCATCTGTGTGTTTGCTGTGTGTGTGTGTGTGTGTGTGTGTGTGTGTGTGTGTGTGTGTGTGTGTGTGTGTGTGTTCACCTGCACGCATATGGAATCCCATTGATGAGTATCAGACTAGTTAGTATTATCTTTGATACGTAGTGTCTCTGCTGAGATGCCAGTCATGCTCCATGTTGCTTATTAGAAAGCAAAGTCATGAGAGCTCCAACCACACAAACACACACACACACACGCACACACACACACACACACACACACACACATGCAAACACACACATGGACAGCAGTGGAGAGAGACAGGAGTGAGCAGGAGACAGGCAAGCACTCACTCATGAGAGCTTAATTTCCCAGAACCTTAATTGATCATTTCAAACTAAGGCTTTTATTGGAACCAGCTATCTTAGAAATTAGGCCCCAAGGTCACTGAGGGGTAGAACTTCCCCTTCAACCAACCTCCAGTGTGAACTCTGGTAGGCTGGTGAGTTTACACCACTACTTTAGCTCAAACCCCCAATATGCTGCAGGAAAAACACAAGATCTTATTGCAAAATATGAGAGTCCCAGTTAGACTATCCTTAAAATCCAAATGTATCACTCCACACCAAAAGCTGACAGAACTCAAGCATGTTAATTTGACTTTGTTGTTGGACGACATAGCCTACATACAACAAAGAAATGAACGTTGTTTTGGCCTTGGTGCAGACATGTAAATGTTTAGCTACATGCCTGTTCCATGTTGAGTTTGCATCATCCACACTGTCATGCAACGGTTCCACTAAACTAATGCTATTTTTCCTCAACCACATTAATGACCATAACTAACTTATCCCAGCGCGCGCGGGTCACCGAGCATTGAAGGGAAGAGATGGAGACATTCACAGCAATCTTCGGTGCCATGGCAACGACTCTCATCCGGCGCTGGCGCCCATTACGCGCCAGTTCCGCTCGCGCCGGAGCATATGGAATAATTGGTGTGTTATTGGTCTCCCGGGGGTACGGACATGTGTGGCGCGAGGGGTTCCTAATTGGATGTATTTGTTTTGATGTGTTTTAGAGGGCGTTAAAGAAGAGGAGAAGCCGCGACACTTTTTGTGTGTGTACCGGTTGTTTAATTTACAGTTTGTTCTGGTACTGCTGAATGGACTACTGGAGTCATAGCTTGACAGCGTATAGGCTACAAACTCTAAACACTTAGTAATCATAGTAGCTATAATTGTATTATTTCTGTTATTTATTTTTTGCAAACGTAGGCTAATTGTTTCGTTGTAACAGATTTGCAACTCAGGCAAATGCTTGCCCAAGAGTTTAAATCATTCTCTGAAAGACGCCTGTAAAGATTGGCTATACGCCTCAGAGGGCCTCAGAGAGTTTATCCCACACCGGCACTGATAGCCTTGTAGGCTATGTCTGTGGTTTATTATTAAGAATAATTACCTAACTGCTTAGGCTACTTTATAGTTTCTTAATTTATTGCAGTGCAGTGTGGTGATGTAGTAGGCTATAAGCCAGTGTCTAACTGTAAGACTGTAAACAGCCTACCTCTATTTCTGCTCATGGAGGTTTTCATTCCACTTGGCATTGATAGGCTACACAACTTTATCCCAAGCGCACTGGTGCGTGCCCGCACGGGAGCGGCCAAGCATTCAGCACCATCTCTGTTGTTGTCATTGTTGTCTTTCGTCCGCGCGGGGAGCGCACTACACCCCACGTGGCCCGTTTCTGATTTTATTTTAATAAGGTCAGTAATAATGGCGCGAGTCAGCCGAGGAGAAAACAGCTCCCGCGGGGCCCATTGAGAGAAGCGCGATGCGCAAGGCCCCCGAGGTGCCACGAGCTGACCCTCGAGCATCACAAACAATCTGATCAGGCAGCTCTTGCTGCCGCTGTCCCCCTCTCTCGCGGGAACCGCCTCTGCACGCCACGCGCCCGGTCCCCATTGTCAGCTTCGGCGCTAATAAAATTGTCCCTCCTGCAGGCGAGGCTTGTTGGGAAATTAATTTTATCTAATTATACTGATGTCACCGCCGCCTTTCAGCGCGTAATTAAAATCTGACCTGCGAGCTTCTGCTTTCATTCTTTGATGGGGAAGGAAGGAAAAAACAGAAATTGAATTAAACAAATCAAATATTAGGTGGTTGATTGTGTTTGGAGGCTGATTATCGGTATGCCTGTTTCCTCTCTCCCCAGCGCACAGTGCAGAAAAACGCCAAGTATGTGTGTCTGGCCAGTAAGAACTGTCCTGTGGACAAGAGAAGACGCAACCGCTGCCAGTACTGCCGCTTTCAGAAGTGTCTCAGTGTCGGCATGGTGAAGGAAGGTAAGAGCAACGAAGTGACCACTGAAAACGTTTTAAACATGCAGGGCAGCCCATGCACACACACACACACACACACACACACACACACACAC
>NC_060152.1:16497135-16504077 GCF_021292245.1 Micropterus dolomieu
TCAAAATAATAGCTGCATAATGACAAGACATCAAACTACTGTCATATTCTTTAATTATAATAAAAATATCCTGCTCAGAACTGCCGCTTCATAACATCGTCCTATTATTGTGACAGACTTAATCTCAGATGTTTAGCAAAGTTTGCGGTGTTGCCAAAGTATTTCACTGTCTTTGCACACACATCACACAGAGCGACATCATTACCTTCACAGCTAAAATACAGCCAGAGTCAGTAATTCAATAGCGGAAAATGTAAAGGGCTGCAGCTGCTCACTTCAAAGAAGCTCTGTCACAGAGCCGTAGCGCAAGCAGGACTTTGACAGGCGGAAGGAAAAGTAGTTCCTATCAACCGAGTATAATTAGACCATCCTGGTGACAGTAAGATACTTATGATAAAACACACACACTCACTCCAAATAACTGAGTTTAGATATCGATCCTTTTATGAGTATCGATCCTAGAGCAGGAAACGTTGGTATCAGAAATATCGATACTTTAGGATGAATCCGCACATCACTAGGGCTGGTACAAAAAACATGTTGTTGGATTAGTTTTATGTAGTTAATCTCTCTCTCCAGAGCTCTGTTTTGGTTTTGTTACCTTTGTGAGACAATTAGCTGATCACTAATTGGCAATAAAACAGCAGCTTCCAGCATCGAAGCTCAGATCAGACAGCTGAACTTTTACTGCGCTGGTAGAAAAAAATATGTTGTTGGATTAGTTTTATGTAGTTAATCTCTCTCTCCAGCGCTCTGTTATGGCTTTGTTATGTGGATAGAAATGTGCCCTTACCTTCCTGAGACAAACAGATGATGAATATTATTAGCACTAAAACAGTAACAGCAGGGAAGCTCAGATCAGCAGCTAAACTTCACATTTTACTGTCCTGGTGGAAAACATGTATTTCTTTACTGCTAATGATATATAACATGACCGATCAAGTGAGCAATAATGAATACTTTCCGATTTTGCATTAATGTGGCACAGCAAAATTTTTGGATATTGCTGTGCCACCGTCACACAAATGTGTAATTTGTACTTTCACATGCTAAATGCCCATTAAAAAACGTTGCACCGCTTTACCACAAGCTGAAATTATGGCTGTCAGTACTACTTTGTATTTCTGTTGTATTTTAAAAAATTAAAAAAATACATTTTGGTAAGATTTGCAAGCTTATCTAATTAAGCAAAGTGAGAGGAGCCTTGATCCTCACCAGCCAATGCCTTTGTAAACTTCATGTATTTTGTGGTTTATAATGGACTGTGGTGCAAAAACAGTGAGCTTACATTGTCCTGCTATCTGTCAGTGGTCATACTTGATGCACTAGATGTGATAGTTTTTGAGATGTTTTTCATTTACTTTGGGATGTTAGTCCAGATGAGCCAACCCTCCCAAGATCTAACAAAAAGTATGATTACAGTACAGTAAAATACTGTATTACAGGTGTATGAGACATCATGTAGCACTTCATTTCTTGATGTGGCTGTTTATTAATGCACAAGAAAGGCTGTTGTTTATTAATGAACAAGTAACAATATTCAAAAAAACATTTGGTTTTAATTAATTAATATTAAGATTAAAAATAATTAAGTAAATTTAATTTCTTAATATATCTATCTAAAGAAACCTGATTTCTTGACTGGCAACTCTCTGCTATCTCATAGAGGAAATCTTTGTCCTGTCTCATGCACCGTAGCTATACTGAAATTCAGTTTTACACTGCAGTCAGGACTATTGTGGGGAAAACAAAAGAAAACCAACATAAAACAAAACATGGAAAAGGTTATTACACCCATTCTGGTATATTCCTGTAAAGTAAGTGTTTCGGAAATCTCACTGATCCTCCCGGCTATCCTCCAAGAGTTCATCAAATTGCTTGTCTCGTTGTTTGGATCACTCCTCTCAAAATTCTTCAAATTCCAGGACCAGCGGGAAGCCTGAAATTCAGTTCCTGCTCTACAATCTCTCTCCTTTCTCGTGTTGTTTCTCTGACCTCTCTGGATTTTGTCCCAGCCTCGCCTGACCTCCATAAAGAAACATGACACAACTTGATATCACACAGCAGGCACATATGCCAAACACAGGTGGAGACAGATACAGATGGGGAAGCACTGCCTTAACAGAAACGCACAAATAATATTCCTGCTCACAAAGTTGTGTCAAATGCTGTCAGAGATGTCAACTGGTTTCCCTGAACGCCCTTTGATCAGACAGCAGAGCTCCAAGCAGCAGCGGAGGAGATTTATATGCATGTGCATTAACACTCACACACACGGCATGACAGCGACACCTCAGGTCTCCTTCTGTGCTCACGGCAGCCCCAGGCTTTTCAGTGTGTGTTTCATGTGCGTCAGTTTAGTTTATGTTGGGCGCTAGTCTCTCTGAAGTCTCTTTTAAACAGCCTGGCTCCCTATGACATTAAACAGACCCACAATTCACCATCACTCTATCTCCGGGCTCTCTCTCCCTAATCCATTAACATATCACGTTCCCTCCATCGTTCTTTTATATCTCCATCCTGGACATCTCGCTCTCTCTCTCCCACCCCCCCAACCCCCACTCCCCTGTTCATCTCTTAGTGATGTCGTCTCCTTTCAAGAGCGGTTGCCATCACTACTTCCCTACAAGAACACAATTTCCCCCTTCACGTCCTTCTGTGTCTCTTTTCAGATCCCATCCTCTCCTCTCCAGGCTTAATCCCCCTTTTAGAGATTGCACAACCAGTGTTTCTCACAGCCACTTGGACAAACTCCGGAGCGAGAGAATCCAGAGTTTCACTGGCTTTGCAATTAATGACTGGGAGCGAGGAGCCTCCCTTCTGGGGATTTTATGTTTATATGTGTCAAAGAAAATTAAGGAGGAGGGAGGGAGATAGTGTTTATTTGAGTGGGCGCCAATGAGTCAGGAGGATTTGGTGGTTACTAATCAACACAAAGTTAGTGCTGCTAATTCATATAATAAACTACAAACATCGCTTATTTGCACGCTCTCTGTATAGCCTAGTTTATTCTTTATGAAACCAGAGGCCTTTGATTCTGACCACTTTCTCTGTCATAAACAAGTGTGTAAATATGCATGTTGCTGTTTGAAGTATTTTCAATGAGGAACCCAGAGATGGTGCTATTCATGCGTGCGAGCTGTCCTTTGGTCATTTCGGCTTCATAAGCTCAACAGTTGCCAAGACGACGCTAATGGGCGCGGTGATATTCTGAACAGTTGTAATGCCTCTCAACTGGAGCAGAACAAGGCACAGGCTAATATCAGGGAAGTGAAACAGCACAAAGTGGCCAGAAGCCCAGACACCATTGCTCTCTGTGGAGTAGCTGAGGTACACAGCCGGGCTGGGGTCACTTCATTTTCAGGTCATAACCTTCAGTGCAGAACATAGCCTGGTCCCGTAGAGGAAAGAGTGCGAGACTGACGGGGCCATGCAATAAAAGTGTTTCCTGCAGTGTTTGATTGGGTCACTTCAGACCACCTCCAAGTTGATACACTTCCAAGGGGTTTTCTCCACCACATTTTGAGCCAGGAAAGCCCTGCTTTCATGAGATAAAACATTAACCCCTGGTGCCTTATTTCACATAGCAACACCATAAACGGGTATGTCACGACTGTGGTTATTAGTGTAATCTATAACTAAATTGATCACAAGATGAGATGGGCCAGGAACATACACTGGTACTCTCCTACAAATGCTTGTAGGGCAGATTTAGGTCAGTTTCCACTGATAATAGTTACCTAAAAAAGAGCACTATACTTTCTAATGCACATCAGATCAAGTCCCCAAGACTCCCTTAAATTCAAGGTTATTAAAACCCAACAGCTGGAAAATAGTCCCTTATGCCAGCAAATCCTGAGACTAACAAATCCTGCAACATGTCACACACACCTTTCTCAAGCCAGCGCTGCTTTACAAACACCAATCACAGTAAACCAAATTACCACTTGAAGCAAAAATGCTTATTTAGAAATTGGGAGAAAGAGACAAAAAAAACAACACAAACTAGCTTATTATCTGGCACTAAACAGAGATTATGAAATTGCTGAATATCTCTACTACTGCCAGAGATTTCAAGCAGAGGCTTTGGCTGCATGGCAGGTTAAATCTTGTTCATTCCTGTTTGTAGTTTATGTTCTATTTTGTTGTTGTAACTTGTAATTGCTCAACTGAATGGTCATGACTGCATTGATTCTCGTTATATTCGAAAAGTATACTTTGTGATTTTGCTGCAAACAGCTTTGGCAACATTGTTTAACCTAAACATTCATGCCAATGAAGCATACTGAATTGAATTGAAAATGAGAGTGAGAGCGAGAGTGAGAGTGAGTGAGAGACTTTGCCTGTTTTAAACTAACTTTAAAAAGTCAGTGTAAAAAAGAGGCAAAGAGTGAAATAGAGAACTGCCCATGGCAGCATAAAGTCCCAGCTGAAAGTGATTACCAATGCAAAGCTTGGCACAGGCGCAAAGTGGAATTAAACACTTCAATCTCTAATCACTCGGGCATTTTCGGCCAAAATCAATACACACTGTTGTCACTGGGGGTGTTCTCTTGACGGTTGGAGAGAGCACAGCTGCCTGGCTATACAGTACCAGCAAACCACAGACACACAGCACATGAAGAATAAAAAAAAAAATAAAGAAATTACAACACACATACAAATACACAAACCACAGCATCGTGCCTCTCAGTCTGTGTGAAGCCAGCGTGCGGTAATTTCTCTTTTAACAACTTGATTTCTCACGCTCTAACAGCTGTCTAAATGCTGTCACCTCACAAACATGCAAAGGTACGATGTGGTATGGGTTGAATATCATGCTATATCTCTAGAAACTGAAAAAAGCCCATTTTCAAATTTGTCAATGTTCTTCTGGTATATTAGTTTGTTTTCCTGGTCCTTTGTAAATGGTAATCTGAAAACTGGTGTGTATATGTTGGGGAAAAAAGTTTGGAAACACTGAAACCTCAGCCTTGAAAGGTCGAACGCACAGTTCTCTGTGCTGTGTGGTTGTCCCCGAGCAGTGCCTGTGTTGGAGAAAATAAATAAAGAGCGCTGCAGTTGTGAAGAAGGAAAACTAAACAAATAATAAACTGTAAAAAATAATGTTTGCCAAGACATTATACAAGCCTTCAAAACTTTAACCCTGCAAAACATATTTTTATTAGATTTCAACCTTTCAAAGCTTTTTTCTCTTTTAAGATATGACATGATATTAATCCCACAGAGTGGAGGCATTAGTGACTCCAGTTGAAGAAAAAAAAAGCATAATACAACTACTTACAGAATTAACACACCATCACAGACTGTTTGTTAATTAGTGTTAACACACACACACACACACACACACACACACCAAATCACAATACTTAATGTCTGAGCTGTTTGACCTGGCAGGTTTGTCTGGCCTCTGCTGTATGTCAGCTGCTCTCAGCGCTGCTACAGCTACTACTACAGGATTTATGAGGCTTTGGCATTACAGCAGTGTTTCCCTGCTTACTAACCACTTTGACAGTCTACCTAAAAAAAATTGTGAACATAAAAATGTGACAGACATTACACTTGCTTTTACATTCTAGACAGGAATTAGTTCCAAGGCAACCATACTGTTCAGTGGCTATCTAAATCCAAATCTTCTTGCAGTCGCATGAGAAAATAAGAGCAATGTTCCTCCAGTATCTGTTAATCACAAATAATGTTATTTTATACAAATAGTTGTTCTTTCAGAATTGTTAAGTATTGTTTGTACTGGGAAGGCTTTGAGGAGAGAACAGCTTTTTCCCCACTGAGAAAAACAACCCTTTGTTTTGCTTCTCTTAAAAGACTGACTGAGGTGTTTTTGCATATTCTAGCCCTTCAAATCACGTATTATTTATTACAAAGTGGCATTTTCAAAGCACGCAGTACATTTTACTATTAATTTTACAACATCTAATTAACATACATAGTAAATATATCATGTTTATTTTTTGTCAAAGTTTTGCATGACACTTGAATCCAGGGAAAAACAATAATCAAAGATGAACATTGCTAAAAGTATAATGTGGATTTGACAGCTCCGCGCATTAAAAATGGCATGGTTCAGTAGCCAAGTATTGCTATTCTGTTGTTAATATGCATGATTATGCTATAATTAATCATAATATAACAATGAGTTTATGTATCACAGGCCACCCACAAACCACCAATACAAGCATACAAAGCAAGCAACACTAAGGACTCGGGAAGTACGTTCTGCATTGGCGGTACTTTGGAACTCAAACCCCTAACCGCTGAACATTTATGTAATCTCAAGACACAGGCTCAGCAAGTTTCTGCAATGCGTCAAAGACCCAAGCAAGACCGTTAATCACTAAGTACAGATTAGGATTGTATATCACATCATCATCATCATCTTAAAAATAAAGCTACCTCATTAACAATACCTACACCAAGTCAATCTCCCATGCAATTAACCTTTGGGCATCAACGAACATCTTTTTTTTTTTTTTTTTTTTTTTTTAAACCTGTCCTGCCCAGCAGCCTGGTATAGAGTATAATGACCTGGATAAATAATAATAATAGTAAAAGACAACCAGCCGAACAGCAGCAATAAACAGCTGACATATTAAGACAACTAAGAGACCAATGAAAACAAGAAACAGTCACACACACTAAATAAGCAACACAACACAGCCATGAGAGCTGGAATAATAATTAATTTAAATAAGTAACTGAAAGAAAGGCATCAGGAATAATTCTACCAGGGACAACCTAAGTTTGTTTGTGTCTGTGTGCGTGTGGGTGAATGTGTCTGTATGTGTGTGTGTGTACATGTGTGTGCGCATAAGCCTGTTAAAGAATGTAGTTGTTAGTGAGAGTGGGACGCCACGACTGTAACAGGCAGGCAAGAACCCCAGTAGCCAATAGGGGTGGGAGAAAGAAAAAGAATAAATCAAATAA
>NC_060152.1:16504177-16525154 GCF_021292245.1 Micropterus dolomieu
AACAACTGGCCGACAGAGAAATGGGCAAGCACGGATCCGAGGCCAACGAAGCAAAACAGGGACGCAAACAGGTCCCTCCAAGCCAACGAGGAGATGCCTCCCCCGGACTCCAATGCACAAACTAAACGCCCAGCAGCCATCCAGAGACCCTGGCCAGGGAAAAAGTATAATGCATCAAGATGCATCGACAATCGCCCCACAATCCCACCGCAGCCCACCAAACCGCAATTGGATCAACCTGCGCAGAGACCATCTAACATCAACGAACATCTAAATTCACTTACTAATTCACTTCAAATGGGTACAATGGGTTAAATATAAGTATGACAAAAGAATTCTGAATATTCAGAATTAAAAGAATCCACATCATAATAACACGTGAACCATAGCATACAGAATTCAGCGATAGTTCTAAACATACAAACATATTTTATCAAAATCAACATTACCAAAAGCTTCAATACATAAGAAGATGAGGGCTGCAGCAGCAAGCGCTGGTGACATAAGGGACACCAGCAGAATAAATGTAAGGATGATAAACTTCTGGCATATATGATGTTTTATAAATATAGTGTTTTCAGTTTATTCTTTTCCCTCGTGTTTATTTTGGTATTTTTAAAAACACATTGTGAAGTTTGGCCTAAGTTATTATAGAGCTGAACTAACCCGATGCTCCATTTCATACAGCCCAATCACTCCTATACTCATACCTGTTCCTAAGTGACTAAAGGGGTCTCTGGTCAGATGTGCAGGGTGCTCCACCAGAAGACAGGGCGGGGAGCGTCAGAGATCCCACTTCCTCCTTTGCACGTCACTCAAACATGCTCCTTGAACAAGAGAGAAACAGGCACAGGCTAAAAACATTGTTTCGCTACAAATGTGAAAAGGAAACATGTATGCTAAGCAGAAGGCCTGGATAGTATCTGTTTATTCATACCTTCAAACATGCCTGACATTGCACAGAGGTACACAGTACATGATGGTATTTGTATTATTAAAAAAACAACAAAAAACCCCACCTAGTCAATGCTGGTGATAGAAGTTTATCATGTATGACATTATCTAGTCTACAATACTGAGCCTAATATGCAATTAGCCTACTTGGTGCTGTACCAAATGTCTTCGAATGTCTGTTGTCATATTTTATGACATCATCACCTTAAAAATAAAACAAAATCAAACAAAACTCCCCTACTGAGTTAGTCTGTTTTATTAAATCAATTTTCTTTGATGAACATAATTCATCAGGCACGGTGCTGTTAGTTTGCTGCTAGACCACCCCGTTAATACAGGTGCATGCCACCCTTTGTGTGCAGCAAGTTTTTTTAAATCCAGTTAAAATGTTGGAAACACAAACAAATATGGACTGATGTGGAATATTTCATTAGACAAGAACATGTTTTGAATTTTGGAAATTACTACATTTATCTTTTTTAAAAATAAATTTTGACTTTACAATGCCCTGGAGTTATTGTAAATGTTTGGATCGCACAAGTCAGAAACAATAACACAAGCAGTCTATGGTTGGGTGACTGAACAAATATATTTTTTGGTGATTTCTGTCATTTAATTATGCTAATTTGCAGCAGCGTACCTACATCTGTTTGAATATATGGCCAATTGCCAGTTGTTGGGCTGACAGCGGCCAGCCAGAAAATTTCATAGGGGGGGGGGGGTCATATTTTGCTCATTTTCAGCTTCATAATTGGTGTACCAGAATAATTACATGTATTAATTTCAAAAAACAACAAAACATATTTTTGTCATGCTGTTCATTATTGCAGCCTCTCTTTTCACCTGTGCGTTGAATGCTCTGTTTTGGCTAATGAGTGAAGAATCTCAAAAAGCATAATACGACCTCTCTAACATATCACTGAACCCTTGGGCGGCTGTGGCTCAGGAGATAGAGCGGGTTGGCTGTTAATCGGAAGGTCGGCAGTTCAATCCCTGACTCCCCCAGGGTGCATGTCGAAGTGTCCTTGGGCAAGATACTGAACCCCGAATTGTGAATGTTTCTGTTTGAGCACTCAGTGTATGAATGTGTTTGACTGGTGGATGTAGTGTAAAAGCGCTTTGAGTGGTCGGAAAGGCACTATACAGAGCTCAATACTGTATTTCTGACACTACTGAAAGTCACACCTTTGATCTCTTAAACATTTCAGTTATAGTAAGTGGATTTGGGACTGTGTTTTTTGTTAAAGGCTTGGAAAAGAGACAGACTTTTCTGATCACACCTCAGATGCAAAACAACACCAGGAAGACCAATGAGAAACTGTCTTTCAATGGCCTCAAACATATTTCCTGGCTGTGCCTGCACAATAACATCTTTGTCACATTCAGAGCCACAATGTCACCAAGAATGTCTCCAGTTGTCAATCATTTACACAGCCTCAGCCTAGTTCTGTATCTCTTTGTATTTTTGTTATAAGACTACCACCCCCTCCCCTGAAAAAGTCAACCATAACCAAAGACTCTCTGCCAGCATTGGAGCAGGGCAAAAAGAGAGGGAGGGAGAAGACAGAGGGATGAAGGGTTAGAAGGATATGGGGACAGACAACTGACTGATTCTCAGAACTGCTCATTTCACTGGATTAATCTGCTATTTTTGAAAAATCCGCAGAGAATGAAGATGAGAGTGAATATGACTCAGTGTGAGTGTGTCCTTCAATCTGGTCCTTGGCCTACTTTAAAGCCAAGTCATCATTCTGGTCGACTGGGACTTCATATTGCCAGCGTGCGTGCGTGCGTGCGTGCGTGCGTATTAAGAGCCATACCATAAATCTCCTGCCAGCCCACACACTCCTGCGTTAGTGAGTGTGAGGAGGCTGTGCTGCAGTGCAGGTAAGCTTCAGCATGTTAAGGGTCCTTGCCACCAAAAGGTGTCTACTCCTGGGTGAGTAATCATTCTTCATCTCTTCCCAATTTTTCTCTCTCTCTGTCTTACACACACACATCACAAACTGTCTCTCCTTCTATCCCTATTTTCTCTTCCTTAATCTTACACACACCTCCACAAAGTTTGAGTGGAACCAACGTAATCCATCTGCAAATTGAAAGCAGGACAGGCAAGAGCTTCTATAAATACTTATTAGATTCCCCTGACAATCACAAAATAAACCTACAGAACCACACACACCACACTGCAGTACAAATAGCATCCAATCTCTGCCTCTGTCTGCAGAGCAATCCTCTTCCTCTCCTCATTCTGATTCCTGCCCGTCACATGCCTAGTGAAACTTTGGGTTTTTTATTTTTGTGTGTGCTATATGTTGCAGCAAATGACAACTGAACAAACACAAACAGCAAGAGAGGCAGACAATGAAACACAGACAGAAAACGAGGAAGTAAACCTCGTACAATGTGGTTTGGCAATACTGTACAATGGCCATGCTGATAAACCAAATTTGAATTTGAAAATTTCAATGAGAGCAATACTGTGTGTGTGTGTTTTTGGGCTCTTCTCCAGCAGTGCAGCAAAGTCCAACATATGCAGCAAACTCAGCTTTTCCTCTGCCTGGGTATTAATTGTTCTATTATTAAATGTATTGAATGACCTCAGAACTTTAAAACCACAAAAGGTAGTTGTAATATATTCTGCTGTAAGACAGACCTGATTTTAAACGCACACAAATGTAAATCAAGATGTGTTGCCTCAGTTGTTACGCTAACACATGGACAATGAAGTGTGCAGAGATACACCTGTCCAAACAGTGAGCTGTGCCAATGGCACATGACATTATGTACGGCAAAACTGCTCTGACACAAGCATCTAGAGAGCAGAGACAGATTTGTGAGTGTGTGTCCACTTCGTTGCAAGTAAAGAAGATTGGTGTTGTTGTTAGGTGCAGTAACTCTCAAGCTTGCATTATAACACCACCAGAATCCGCCCTTTGACATGATCACCATTCTTAGTATGACAGTTGTCTCTTCAATCCCAAAACACCCATTCTCTGTAGGAATGCATCGAGGCAATCTGTTTGATTAAGATCTGTGCCAGTACCGACTAATTACTGAAAAAAATTACTGACTTATCTTAGCAAGTAAAGTTAATAGTAATGTGTTAAGCAGAACAGCATCAGTTAATTTACTTCTGCCATTAGTCAAAGTATTTTCTATCATCTGAAATTCTGCTGTCTGAGATTCCTCAGGTCTGACAGCTCTGAGGGGGATTAGTTTAGTTTTGAGAATTACAAATGTCAAACAAACAACAGGACAATTATCTTATCAGAACAGTTTACTGGGCCATCTGTTTAATACTTTTGTGATGTTGAAAGGGCAGACGTCTCCACCACTCCAGGTTCTTTATAGAGGATGGCGTGTCGGTCCTGCAGGTGCTTTGCTCTTTCTTTAGCACCGCTCTGTACCGTCACTTTCATATGGGCTTGCTTGTATCCTTTGCCAGCATCCAATCCAAAGTGACGAGTACTAGCCAAACACAGCACAGTAGGGCGGGACTTGTTAAAACACTGGTAGGAAAAAAAAAAAGCAATTCAAAAGGAGCGAATGAGAAGAGAAAACAGCGCTGTGAGTGACAAGAGGCGGGGCTGTCTGGGCGCTGCAGCGGTGTGTGCGCATCAGCTCGCTGTTGGGGAGAAGAAAAGCGCATTTTCAGGATCGATACTGCGGTAAATGAATATCAAAACTGTTTCAAATATTCATAATATATTCATAATTGATATGTATCAAAAAAATCGATATTTTTAACACTACAGTGATCCACATTAAATATACTTTTCTGTTCTGCTACATTCATTTGCTGCAGTGAGCTTATTTTGATGTGTTGAGCCCTCATGTCAGGATGTGGTAAAATGTAACTGATGTTGATGCATTATGGTTACAAAATCTCAAACTGTCTAGCAGAATACAGTTACAACATGCACAAAAAAGAATGATAGTATACACTTTCAGTTAAGACACATCCCTCTCTTTTGTACACCTCCTTACTTCTCTTTCTATCCAGCTGTGACCAGCTGAGAACCTACGCACAAAATGCAGCGTGGCAGCCAAAAGGCTGGGTCCTCATGATCCCACCCTACCCGTGCCTCTATCTCTGTCCCTACAGAACCCTCACTGTTATTAATCCACCAAGTCTCTTCTCCCACGCTGGCCTCTTTCCATTCACCCTGGGCCGACATAATTCCTGACGCGAATCCCAAACACCAGTGACTGAGGCAGACTAACAAATACAGAGATGAGGAGGAGCTCATTGGTGGACTGATGATGAAACTTCTGCTAAGCAAACTTTATCTTTCAGCAAGCAGAAACCACTTAACATGCACATCATGTGGTTTATGCATGTCTGCACCCACATATCACCTTGCATGCTAAAGCTTGCGGACTCTGAAGGACTGGATCAAACAAGGTTCAGGAGCTCTGAAACCATCTTTGCTCATAGAGGGTAGTGCAGTCTGACCTAAAACTTACACACAGTCAAACCAGTCCTTCACAATTCCCCAAGCTCAGGATGAACACACTGTGACCAACCAGCCATGGTGAAGCATTAAACCTAACTATTCTGCTGTCTCTCTAAAGACTGCTGCAGAAAGACACAGGAGAGAGCAGAGGCTGGGTAAGACAGGAAGAAAGGTATCTTTTCTTAAGACACTGTGATAGCTTGCTGTGAGCCTGAAGTGTGTGTCCATGTTTGGTACTCAGCCAAGGTTTCTACATGTGTTATGTGACGCTGTAGCATATGTCGCAACAGAGGAAGTCCAAAGATCTTTGGTCTTAGCAACAACAAACAGTGCCAATCCTGTGCCAACTGCACATCCCTTCCACCTCCTGCCCTGTCAAACACCTCATGCCGCCAGCGGTGTGGGAAAGGAAAGTCCTGAGGGGCCTGTAGCACCTCTAGCACGCACAAACACCAAATCAATGCTAAATAGGGACTAGAGGAAAGGCAACAAAAGATGACGACAACAGTATCACAGGCAACTGTAGCTGTAGCTCACCATTTGTGACAGCTTTCCAGGGGAAGCCCAGGGAGGAAAAACAGGAATGCCAGGAATAGAGCAAGGAGAAAAAAGTTAAAAAGCAGCTGGTTCTATCTCTCTGGACACACTCTTATGTCACACTGATCCTGGATGAAACAGCTCACACAACAGGATGCTTTGCTTTCCATAACAAGGTTGTGCTCTGGGAGTTAGGTGGCCTGTCACTTTTTAGATATACTGTATGTACTCACAGAGATAGGCATGATAGGAAGAGTACAAAAGAGGGATCAAGGGACGGACAGAAAAGGAAAGAGAAAGGAGAGAGACAGGGAGAGATCTGTTTCCTGTTTACGTAGGGAGCACAAGAAATGAAGCAGCAGGCCGCTAGACCACTGTTAACAGGCACAACAGGGATGACAATACACACAAACACACACTACCATCCCTCGCCTGCGTCCTCAGTGATTACACAGAAGAGATTTAGCCCAAAACTTTCCTATCCATCTTTTTGTCTTGGTGACATCTGGAGGCTTGTGATTTGTTCTTGGTTCCATGTTTCTCTCCTGTCGCTGCTCTGGCCAGCCACCGTGTTAACAGGATCAAGCTTAGAGTGTGCATGTCCCCAGCTGTGTGCTCAGACGCTCCCGGAAACATTCCCAAGCCAGGACAGGCTTCCTAGCAATTCTACGCAGCATGCAATCTCCTCCTGTTGAGGTGATGTGTCGGTTTAACGCGTTTTCCACACAACAGAAGTTTTTAATAACATCAACGATTCAAAAACTTAATTTTTTCATGTAGCAGAGTAAGTACATTCATCGTAACACAACTTCAATAGTCTCCTCGTTAGGATGACATGATACATGTGCAGTAAACATCTGTAGACCCCATATAATAGACCTGGCAAGCGGGTGTGTATAATATCTACAGCATGAGCCTTCAACAAAAAGCAAATCTGTTGTTCCTTCACAGGAGAGAAACAGTGCCATTAAAAGCCACTTAACAAATAAATATCCTCTATTATTATTATTTTTGTTATTATTATTATTATTATTATTATGTCCTGTAATTGGCAGCTGCATCATGTAACCTACCTGTGTGTTTGCACACTCAGTCCTCATTGATCCTGCGATTTAACATTACTGGACCAGTGCAAGTGGTTTGATATATGGGACTATATTTCAGAAAATGGACACTCAATAGCCTAAAGGCTGCTGCAAAATGAACAATCAATCACCGGAAAAAGTTCTAAATATACACATACAACTGCACACACACACACACACACACACACACACACTTCCTTTACAAGCTACCGCTATCATCATTTCATTTAAGCAGCCCTGACGTGAGGTCCACACACACACACACACACACACACACACACTTCCTTTACAAGCTACCGCTATCATCATTTCATTTAAGCAGCCCTGACGTGAGGTCCACACACACACACACACACACACTAACCTCCAATGAAAAAAGCTTTCATTGTGTGTTCCAAATTTTAAGCAATAACTTTGGCTTAATGGTTGCAGGACTCCTCTATGAAATCCCCTATGAGCCCCAGGCATGACTAATCTGGCCATCCTTTTTCCAATCTAGCCTTATTAAGAAGTCACACAGATTTTCATCTCTGTTTCTATCACTATGTCTCAGTAGACCGCATTATAATAAGGCTAGCTCCACAGTTTGGGATGCCCATATTTGAATATTTTCAACACGTCTATCTAAGCACACAGAAAAAAAGGCTAGAATGACTAAAACAGCCAAAGCGCTGCACTTCAGGGAATGTAAAAATGCACAGTTGAAAAAAAGTAAAATCTCTACTGCAGGTTGGCCCCTGCTTAACTTTGCATTTTTCTGAAACTTTTTTTGCCAGACTAGTCCCCCTACTCCAAGTACAGAGGCAGTGTGCTGCTGCTGTCTCTACCCGCAGACCTGCAGTCACAGTGACCCACATCCTAGCCTCTGGCGGATTACACTGCAGCACATACGACACACACACACACACACACAATACATGAGGACAGTGCATCTGACATTTGTGGCTCGTAGAAATGCAATTTCTGATGGCTTAGTACACACACACAATCAGAGAAACAATGGGCCAGTTGTTCTGCAGTCCATCAGCCACTCGTAACTGTTGATATGGCTATCAGTGTGACAAGGCCAGAACAACTCCACTCAAAGGAGTCCTCAGACACACAAACACTCAGAGTAGCGGCCTGGTAGCAGATAAGAGCTAGAGATAGAGGGCTGTGTGTATTTGGTCCCAGAGGGGAGAGCTGTACCTTGGTCAGGGTGAGCCAGGGGCCGATAGCTCGCTCGGTCACACAACTAAGTCAGAGTATAGAGCTGCCACAGCAGGGGTCTGTCTTTCCTGCCCTCCTCTGCTTCTCTTCTCTTCATTTACAACAGGCACATTCTTTTCTATTTGGGATACACTTTTTGCCTATGGCCATGTTCGCAACATTTAATGATTCAAACAACCTTGAGAGTGCAGTCACACCTTTGACAGTGTAGTCGTCATACTTCTGATTTCATTCGTTTGAGGAGACATTCATAATGCCTAACTGGACAGAACCTAACCTGGACAAGTAAAGAAAAGCTACATGAACTTATTCATCGCTAGTCCACGGAGGAAGTTTTGGTAGGATGAGAGCAACCCCTCGGGTGCCAGTAACTTTAGCCAAAAGACAACTGATTTGGTTTAAGTCTTCATCACCATTTACCTCCACTGGTGAGAACAGATGAAGAAAGACCTGAATAGAAAAACCAGTGTGACTTGACATTGTTAACATGTTTTTTCATCCCAGTCCCTCATTGCCCTTAGTTAGTTTTGTTACTCTAGTTAAATATAGTTGAAAACAAGTGAGCCGTATCACTGACAATCAGAAGTGTAATCTTATCAACTCTTTGATTTGAAACTACTGTGCCGCATTACAAATAATTTCCAATGCTGGTTAGATTTCTGAACCACTTCAGTTCTAAAGACTGTTTTGATTGAAGTGACAAAAATACATTTTTCCTACAGTCATTTTTAAGCATTTTTGTTCCGTTGTGTTTCTACAGGTGTAACTGTCTTACATACAACAGAGGGTAGGATCACAGCTAAAACATTTGTCTCGTCCACTTAAAAATTTTGTTGCAGTTTTTTATTTAAACATATGTGCTAAAATAGTTTTGCCACTTCAAAACACTGAACATGACCAAAAGTATGTGTAAATAAAGTACAACTTAGAAGATGTTGTAATATATTTTCCTATAATGAGTCTTTTTGTAAAATTTTCCTTAGGTGTGGATGTGAGTGAGAGTGGTTGTTCGTCTATGTGTGGCCCTGTGATGTACTGGCGACCTGTCCAGGGTGTACCCCGCCTTGCACCCGATGTCAGCTGGGATTGGCTCTAGCCCCTCCATGACCCTGTACGCAGGAAAAGCGGCTGACGATGGATGGAAGGAGTGTTTTTGTTTAAACTTTTAAAAAGTGGTGCCATCAAATTGGGCAATTCGTTTCATATTATAAGTTCATAGAGTATCTGCTACTGTTCTTCCTGAAATCTAAAAATCTTATTAAAAAGGTGCTAAGATTCTTTTTCAAACATCCAATAATGTCGCCTATCCTCAAAAACGATACATGTAATTTTACATTGTGACATTAAATTTTCTGTATAAGTAAATGAGAAACTGTTCAACCACACTTGTACAGTATATCTGTTTTTGGCTGATCCAGCAAAAGTACTCAAAAATCATATAAAAATCTAATATTGCCATAAAACAGTCCTGCTCAATGATATTCTGCTCCTTATTTATAGCCTCGTGGCACACATTTTTATATTCCCGACTTCTGATGACATAAAATATTGACACAAGTACGTTGTGAAACATTCATCTTTTCAGAGATATCGGTCATAAATTGTACCAAACCAACATAGCAAGCATTTTTGGCAGCCAGTTTAATCCATGTTTGTCATCTTGATTTATGCAGCAAAAATAATACATAAGCTTACACACAATTGTACTTTTGTGCGCACTCATTTGTCATCCACCTCTCATCTGTTATCTGTAAGCAGTGTATTGTGCGACTCCTTTCACCTCTTCCCTTACCCAGGCTGGGTTTGCAATAATTAATATTTGTTTAGTCCATCAGTTGGTCATGGGTTTGGCTTAAAAATCTTATCAGGGATACTTCTAATCAGCATCATTCAAGACAACTGACTTTTTCCACAACAAGGTCCTTCTTTTAACTGTGCTTTGCTAAGTAGTAAGGGCCTCCGTGTGAAAGCACTATGAACAAGGACCAATTAGTAATTGGCATCCAGGTACAAAAAGGTTCTCTTTTTTAAAGAAAGCAGTGAGAATTGAGTCGTAAATCTCTATAAATCCTCTCTGGGCTTTCTTGATTTAGCAGCTGTGTGGACACGGTGGAACAGTGGCTCAGTGTTGAGCAGGGTCGCCTCAGAGCAAGAAGGTCCTGGATTTGAACAGTACGACTCCTAGGGCTGACTGGTGGTGATAGGCATGATAGTAGGTAGCACTCCTGCCTAGGGCTGGACAATATGACCTAAAAATCAAAGTCAGGATTAATTGAATTTTACCTCAGTTATGATTAATGAACGATGTTTGTACAGTAAATATGCTCAACTATTAAAAGGTAGGGTATTTTGACTCTCAAATGTCAAAAATCGATTAAGTAAATGTTACTTGATAACATAATGTTTCACATAACAGAGACATGTTCCCCTATATTTGGCACATCACCGCTGCTGAATGAATGAGCACCACTACTAAAATGTCACACAATCATTAATATCACTGCACAGCTTAACTGATGATTTTCACTCGCACACTGTGTAAGCACGGCAACACTCAAAGCTTGGCTAGCTTCCTCTCCTTAGCTAGGTCTTTTAGGGGCAGTGTAATGTGGGGGCGTAGCAGAGTGTGTGGGTGAGCAAATGTGAGCGCTCGAGCAAGTAAGTTGTCAGTCTGGGAGTAAATGTACAGTGTAGGTCACAGTGTGTTCGTTAACAAAAGGCTGTCTGTTGTTTCCCCAACTGCTGGAAAGTGAAGGCGGTTAGCGCTAGCAAACGTCTCCCTGTCCTTCAGACTGAAGGCTGAGCATGACTACACAGACGTATGTTTTTAAGGGCAAAGTACATGAACACACTGAGTGGGAAAATATTAATGGGATTAAATAACCGAAATAACAGAAAATTACGTTGGTAAGAGGTTCTGAATTTCGGTTTTGAATACTTCTAGAATAATCGTGCAGCCTTACTCCTACCATTGTTGTTGACGGAGGCACTTGCTTCAGAACTGGAGAGAGAACAGAGAACAAATATCCCCACAGTGATCAATAAAGTGTAACGTAGCAAAGCCACCATGCACGCACAAAAAACGCTTCCTTGAGTTGACGGTTACTGCATAAAGTTCTGTTCTGTTTTGTTTGAGATTTAAATTCCCATGATGTCCAAGTCTTACAAAACAACGAGCTGGATGGAGAAGCACAAACTAACAGTGTCAAAACACTTTAAAATAAGACACACAGACAATCACTCCAGGCCAGCGTGAGGAGAGACATCTGTGTGTGTCACACCATTGTTTCTCCACGAGTCAGCAGAAATTGGACATATTCCACTTCCTCCTATGGCGGGTGTGGGGAGGGGGGTGGGCAAGGAGCTGGGCTGTCTCCATGGAAACTATGTCTTTTCCTGTCGGGTCATATCTCAGACTGAAACAGATGCTGCGAGTAACATACGGACGCATTCAACAGCACACTCGTACAAAGAAGGGAACTGTTGGCGCTAAGCTGAGCACAGTGTATTGGGTTACTCAATGCTACCAGGCTGAGCTGCTGCAGTCTCCATTATTTCACTCTGTTCAGGCGTTCAAGGTGCCTCTTAAAGCTTTGTACTATCCAAGCACAGGATCTATTTATGAAGTCAACCACATCATAGAATGACTAGAAGTAAAAGCCAACAGCACTTGCAACAAGAAGTCAATTGCAGATCCAATTGAATTTTGTTCAAGCTAACAAAATTGCATTGACGTGCCAGTGTATGTGGAAAAATAGGATTTGGATATTATCCTGAAAACACAAATGAAAGTCGAGTCCAACATTGACATTTGTGTCCTGTAAACGCACTGAAACCTGCTTTGTCTTATCCCTCACAGCATGGGGAAAGACAAAGCAAA
Organism: Micropterus dolomieu; assembly: GCF_021292245.1. Lineage (NCBI taxonomy): Eukaryota > Metazoa > Chordata > Actinopteri > Centrarchiformes > Centrarchidae > Micropterus > Micropterus dolomieu. The sequence goes on from NC_060152.1 coordinate 16,516,303, forward strand.
CGCTGCTTTTAGTTAGTGTTTGTAATGTGTCTGTTCAGAACGTGGTGGTTTATGTTGTCATTTTTGTGCTGCTTTATAGTTTTAGCCATTAGTGAGGTGGCTGATCCATTTCTTGAGTCCAGCTCTAATTTGGTACTGGGTTCAGAGCTATTGTCTCCTGTGTTGAATGTCATTAAAGGGTTGACATTACCAAGACCTGCTTTTTGGCTCTTTTAATTGCATAATCTATTAGCTGTCAATTATTAAATTAATTGGCAACTATTATGATAATCGATTAATCAGTTTGAGTTTCTGATTCCAGCTTCTTTACTGTAAATATTTTCTGGTTTCATTACTTCTCCCATGACAGCAAATTGAATATCTTTGGGTTGTGGACAAAACAAGATATTTGACGACATCATCTTGGGCTTTGGGAAACTGACATTTTTCACCATTTTCTGACAACTTATAGACCAAACAACTAATTGATTAACTGAGAAAATAATCAACAGATTAATCGACAATGAAAATAATTGTTAGTTGCAATATCAAAGATATTCAAGTTGACTGTCATAGAGGAGCAATGAAACCAGAACCTTTTCACATTTAAGAAGACAGATTCAAACCAACTAATTTCCAAAGTAGTTGCTGAATTTCATTGTTAATAACTTATCTATTAATTGCCGCAGCTCTACCCTGGTCATTTAAACACCTAAGCACACCAAGCCAGTGGCCGACATTATTCGACAGTCTAAGAATCACTTAATTTGGAGCGGCAGCTTTTATTTGCATTGAATGGAAGTTAAGTGTGATCTCTGCCACATTGTGCTACAATTCAGTCATGTACTCTGCTTATATTATTGTCTACTTATTACCTCATGATGTCATCTGAATTCAACAATGCAGAGAGATAGGCAAGCAAACTGAGAACAGAAATAGACCATTAATTCCTTGTCAGAGAACCAATGCAGAAAACAAGAGACTGCAGCTAGGAGATGAAATAAACCTCTGCTGAATACTGGGCTAAATCCTATTTCCTTATCATTAAGCCAGCAGAAACAGTGTGTCCATCCAGTTGAGACACACTGAGTGTGACAGGCTCTGAATCATCTGTAGAGGCCATATATGCAGTCTAAGCACACTGCGCCATAGCTTAGGCTTGCTGCTCTATTCTGCTTTCACAGCCTTACCATGTTTCACTTTCCAGCAAAGCTGTTTGTGAGGAGTCAAAGTACAGTGAACAAGGCAGGGCCATGTTATCTTAAAGCGTGACAAACCACGAAAATCACACTACACATTAACACAGACAGCAACAATTACCAACAATACACACACATATACTGAACACACATGCATCTAAGGTTTATGTATTTGTGTTGGCCTTTAGTTGGTTCCAGCCTCAGAGGGAGCAGGGAGCTGGCAAGACTCCCTGGTGGCACTGGCTGACCCACTTCTATGCAACTCTATCTCTAATGTGACCCATTGGAAAGCCAGAGGATACACACACACACACACGGGCAAATACACACACATATATGCACACACGTGCACACACAACTGAAATTGCCTGCTTGCAAACCCTGGAGGACAGAGAGAAAAACAACGACTAAATGCTGCTGATGGCTATCTCTCTCTCTCCTTCTCATCCCTCTCTGTTTTCTGTTTCTCTCACTTTGTCTGAAGATCAACCATTTAAGTCTCTGCTATCTGATCTAGTTAAACTAGTTATCGACATCCGCAGTGAGTTTCTGTGAGCTCTACACTACACTCCAGGCTGCTGGTCTCAAGTAGAAAAGTCAATCTAATAATGAAAACAGGCTAAACCTCAGTTTTTTTCAATAAAGAAATGATAAATGGAGCCTACAAAAGTAAGTAATCGCATCCTGCCCGGTTTGAGTATGACCAAGGACCATTCTTATATGTCATCCCTCATCGCTCCTCACATTTCCTGTCACTCTCAACTATCTAGAAAAGGCTAAAAAACTCTTTAAAATGATGTCATGCTACACATAAAATAGGTGGATCTGTGAGAAGCTAATCTGCTTTCTACTGCACATCCCACACTGGCAAAACCAATTGATGCGAAGTGTGGAGATAAGTCTGTCTGATGTGTGCTGTGATCAGACAACATTATTAAAAACACTTTAGAGAAGTAGCTGGCTGGAAAGCAGTCAGTAAACAGATGTCTTACCGACAGCTGATGTTTGTGCAATGTTTGCTTGTGAGAGGAGGGTTTGATTAAAAACACATCTTTGAAGTAAACAAAATCAAACTGACATTTCGCTGGCTAGAACAGATAACAGAGGACGTGTTGCTACGCTTGTCTCTCTACGACAATATGTATCCATATTAATTCATTTCAAATTTAATTTCAGGGTCAGCTTTTCAAGTTTGGTTGCATTTTGGGCTGCAAGTAACTATTAATTTCATGATCAAAACTTTTTTTTGATGAGTTGTTTGGTCTAGAAAATGACTGACAATAAAAGTGAAATTTGAAAAAGTTAAAGTGAAAATTGCTCGTTATAAGTTCCCTGAGCCCAAAAGGACGTCTTCAAAGGCTGAAAGTTTCTCACATTAGAGAAACTGGTGCCACAGTTTCACACATCTTCCATGATAAATGACTAAAATAATTAACTGCTTCTCAACGTAGCTGTTGATTCAATTTACGTCAATCAAGTAATTGATTAAATGAGCGATTGTTTCAGCACTAGCTGCATTTTTAATCATTTTCACTTCACATGCCTGTATGGAGTCTTAAGCAGATTGCTGGTAATCAGATAACAGAACAAAGAGTGGAACTACATCAAGTTCAACTCAAGAGATATTAACTGTGCTTTAGAGCTAAAATTCTAACAGATAAGCATATTTCTCTGCTGCTAATGTCAGGTCTCATTGGCAGTGCAGGCAGAGGCTTATAGTTTCACGTTCTATTTATGTAAGCAATGACAACATAACAAAGCAGGGTGACCTAAGTTTTTGGGGTTGGCTGGTATGGGCTCTTGCATACTGTGTACTAAGTGTGTGTGCACGCATGTGTCTGTTTATGTGTGTGTTTACTTGTGCGTCTGATCCGGCTCTAGTCTGGAAGGAAGAACAATGGCATTCCTGTGCTCCAAGCTCCAGGTGGCTGTGGAAACCCAATCCCAAACCGAGCCTCGCTGGCACACAGAGTGCCGGGAACGCCGAATGCTGCTGCCTCCCTCCGGAGACATGGGCCAGAATAGAGCTATTGTTCCAGACCAGCTCAGAGCAATAACTGCACCACAGCCACCCTCCATGACAAACACATACACTCACAAACACCATAAGGATATCAGAGGGAATATCAGTGATTTTCACCTTTACATATTTCACTTTCAATTTAAAATACTGAGCAGCAAAATTAAGGAAAAAAACTAGTCTGCTCATTACTGACCATGATTAAAAACAAAATAAAACATCTTGGTTTCATTTCTGCACATGCCTTTTAATTGGGAGTTTCATAAAGACTAAACAAATTCCAAAGCATGCTATGATGATTATTACCACCTGTATTACCGTTTCACAGTGGTAACCCACACATATTTCTATACGAGCTAAAACCACAGTGACGTACTGATTACTGCACACATTTTATTTTTATACATGCCGAGGGCCCTCATTGATGTCATTCACCTCTTGCTATAAATCTCTGTCCCAAAGATTGGCCAAAATGTTCCCAATTTGCAAAAATCTCAAATCAAACCCTCACAAATTTGGGAGCAGAGGGGCACATACACAAAAGCGGGCACATCTGCTGACGCCGGAACACACAGTCAACAGACACACACAGGGCAGGAAACACATCGAACAGACTCCACAGCCTTGAAATGAGGAACATGATTCATTTCCTTTTCAATGCTGGACAGTCATGCCTTAACACAGGGCTGAGTTTGGTTATTACACAGCTCTGAGGCGAGGTCCTGAACTTGACACACATACACCCCAAGTCTGGAACAACGCATGTGTGGAGAATTGCAAGTCACATGTGCTGTATACATTTCAAGGCAACAACTATATTTTTACAGTACTGACATACGTGGTCAAGAGTCAGTGCTTATTTTATGTAGTTTAGCTGTACCACACAGCTGTTCAAAACATGGGCAATGCCAGCAGCTCATGTTCAGGCACACCAGGACCCATGCTACAGGTAGCACAAAGGTAGGGCAGCCTCCTTCCAGCTACACAGCATATTCCCCTACTACATATGAAAAGGCAATGCCACACAAACAGGGGATAAATAATACATGCTCCTCTTTTCTCTCCCTTTAAGGAACATGGCAGATTAATTTAATTGGCTCCCTGTCAATCCTACAACTTCATCTGCTCTGCAAGCACAAACTCTAGCATGACTGATAGTGAATCAATTTTCTTACTCTTGAAATAATTACAGCATTGTTAATGCATGCTCACTCAGGAGTCCCTCTTTCTCTCTCTCTCTCTCACACACACACACACACACACACACACACAGGGCAGGCCCCACGTGCTTCAACCAAACCTTATAAAAGGTCTGTTCTTGACTGAATTACATGAAATGTAATTAACCTCTGTTCGGGGGGGGGGACTCAAAAACTACAACCAAACAACGAAGGAATGAGGTTTAATCTGGCCACTAGTTATTTTCCTCCGACACGCATCACGCGAAGCTAAATCATTTGACCTCTATCAGGACACAGGAGACACAACAAGCACCAAATAGGGGTTAAATTCCGGGCGAACAGCTCATCTTTCCAGGCGGGTGATGGAAAACCGAAGCTCGGAAAGTTCAGATAAATGAAGAAACGTGCATCATGAATAGTAGGATCATTATGCTCAACTTTAAACATGAACTGATTTTAATGTAGTTATATAGGGGTGTTAACGCTGGTCGTTTAGGCTAGTCTATATAACTATCTAACAATCATTTGGATAGACAGGAAAATTCGCTGCAGTCAAATGCGTAAAGGGTGAGAAAATGTTAACCTGGGCCATTCACGGCAAATCGACATTCAACAGTAAAAGATAACATAAGATTGCTTAAAAGGTATTTATGGGCTGCATTATTGTCGACAAACCTGGCATTCATTCAATTTAACAACCAGTAACGTTATATGCCAGACTGGTTTTGGGAATGCAATTATCGGCGAATTAGCTTGGAAGTAAAGTGACAATTTGTGTGTTTAACGTTGAGCCGCATCACATCCCCGTTGCTTGGCTGCTTCTGTCAACAAGAGCCCTTGTGCCTTCCATAGCGCCTGTCTGCTGCTGCTGCCAGATAACGTTGGTGGCTCACTGCTCAGACACAAACTCGCGGTTGACAGTGTAGCTGAAAAAAAATAACAATTATAATGCAGTGTTTTTCACATATATTTCTCGCTTACCTGGATTGCCGGGGCGCCTCAATCCACCGCTGTGGCGCAACTGACCGCAGGCTAGCTAGGAGGCAGAAAACGGACGCCGATTCGCTACAAAGTATCACAGCTAAATTAGCGGGCTAGCTTAGCTTAGCGAGCTATCGATGGAGGGGGGAGTATGGTTCTCTCTGTGTCGTCGAGGCGAACCAGTTACCTAATAATAAAAAAACAAGCCCAGGATGAGACGTTTCACACGTTGAACGCGACTATAAGAGCACCGTCCAGTGTCAAAAGGCGGTATCAGAGGAGACGTCCATTTGAAAAGACCATGAATATGACTAACGTTCTGGGTCAGTCGGCTGTAGCGCTATGCGGTGCGTGCTCTCTCTCTCTCTCCGGGCGGACGCGCTGCCTCTGCCTGGCCTGGGTCTGTCTGACTGAGGGAAAGAGAGATAGAGAGAGAGGAGCTTGGCTGCTGATGTGCGGCGCAAACAGAGGCAGCATCGTTGCTCATCCCTCCCTTCATTACCTCAACCCGGAAGAAATACTAAAACTGTTCCCATCCCGTTAATCGTTGTCCAATTTTTTTTCAACTCCATCCATATGCTGTTCTGCCCATCAACGTGGATCTAGTCGGGAGCTGGTCCACAAGCATATTAATTTGTCTTTGGGTTATTAAAACCTATTTGACAGAAAAGCATATACATAACAGAAAGATATTGCCTGAGCTTTGTTTAAGAGTAGGCCTACACTGCAGAAGTTATATTTTATTCCCAACGCCAAGTGTAGACCTAAACATACAGCAGGAATTGAAGGATGTGTCAAAGCAACTTCCAGAATGCAGCATGGTACATAACTATTTTGATCTGCATTTTTCAGACTCAGTGTTTATATTCACAGATGGCTCCAAAGATCGTGATAAAGGGCGTGCAGGTGCAGCAGATTATATTCCAGCAAGTGAGTCATATATTAAGAAAAGATTATCTGATCATGTGTCAGTATATACCACAGAATTGACGGCAATATTACTGGCCCTGCAGTGGATAGAAGAGAGGGAAACAAATAATATTGTTATTGCATCTGATCTGCACTTATGAGTATCAAATCTGGCAAATCATCATTTAGGTAATATCATCAATGACAAATTCATTATATTGTACAGGATAGAGCTAAAAGGTTTATCCACATGCTTTCTTTGGGTTCCTGCTCATGTTGGTGTGGTGGGAAATGAGCAGGTGGATATCCTGGCCTAAGGAACACTCAAAATCAAACATGTAGGCTATAAAGATGAAGCTAAGACATTTATCAGGACATATGCAGTATGGCAGGAGCATTGGGACAACAGTGAAACTGGAAGGCATTTATATAATGTATAGAGGGATGAAAATTTAATCACTCGTCTGAGAATAGGACATACAGGTCTCAACCATTCATTATATAAAATAGGCAAGCACCCAACTGGGAAATGTATAGCCTATATTGTAACCAATCAGAAACAGTTGAACATGTTCTCCTTCAGTGTAGGAGATACACTATCAAGAGGGATCGCCTCTTTCTGTCATTATGCAAGGCAAAGCATCCTGATGTCTCATTGTCAGGTCTCTTGGGGAAAACCACAGGCAAGATATATTGTTATATCATTAGTTAGTTAGTTTTGTGTATAGTTTCTTAAAGACACTGATTTAGATAAAATAATTAAATTAGTTTTTTTTTTCTGTTTTGTTTATTCATTTTATTTATTTTTCTGCTTAATCGCTCGTTCCACTCACCAGTCCAGTTGGTGGTAGTAATGCACCATTAAACTGGTTTGCCAACCATCAATAAACATAAAAGAAGAAGGAGTAACGTTTCAAAATGTAACACAAATCACACCAATGACCAAGTCAGAATTTAAAAATCAAACAGCAAACAGTCATATATTGTAGTGTAATAGTAATTCCAAAGCACCCTTTTATTAGTACGTCTAGATCTACTCCATATGAAGAGTGCAATAAGATAACTTTTGTTATGAATTCGCACTTTATTAATAAAACTGAATTGAATTAACCCCTACAGTCTATCTTGCTGCTGCTTCACATTTATAAGACAGGAGTTTCAACTTGAACTTCCTGTTCTATAACTTTCATTGTTTTACATGAGAAAAAAACTATTTAAATGAGAGTGATGTGGCCTAAGTGTTGCTAAAGAGAAAGATGAACCACATGGGTAACAGAGCAATAAAATAATTTAAGACAAATCATTCAGTAAATCATCCAAGTGAATTAAAGATCAATGTCATCCACCTTTTTGCATGAGTAGGCAGTAGTAAGTATTTGTATAGGCCTATAACTATTGGCTAAAACTGGCCCAGTTTATCCTGTCTTAACCAAACAAAGAAAATCTTATCAACACTTTGACCCACAGGGAAGCTGCTGCTTTTCATGCAGAAAGCAGGAATTTCCAGCACACACACTAAACATCACAAAAACATGTCTTCTGGTCTTGTAGCCTTAAGAACTGGTAGCACACCAACTTGTGTGAAATAGAAGAACAAGCCATGCTAATGAAAGCTTTTGTTACTTCTCCCATTCAGAGCAAACACACATTCAAACCAAATAATCCTTAAAACAAACAAGACATCCTCTTAAATTATTTTCTATCCATCCTTCTCTTTTTTTAACTAGAGGTTTGTAGAAGTTTGGGAATATTTCACTGCCCGCAAAAACACAGGATCTGACATCCTTGCCATATTTTTTTCTATTCTTAGTGAACTATTAATCTAGCTCTGTCTGTACCACTGTACCGAGGGTCAGTGGTTGTGGTGGTGGGCTAGTGTATAGGAAAAATTTTAAATGTCATCAAGTACGCTGTGATGAATTTAACTCCTTTGAAGTTCTCACTCTTAAACTTGGAGGGCTGCAACCTATCATATTTGTTATATTTGTGTTCTCGCATCTTTAATGAACAAAGTGTTTCAAAGTTTTGCGCATTCTTTCAGAGCCAAAGCCAACACCTGTCTGATTCCAACACCAACAATCTGGTCGATCACTTCAATCATATCTGCTTGTCGTCACTAAATATTACTGCTCCTCTAAAGGTTAGGCCTACGTCTAAAGCTAGTAAGCAACCCTGGATAAATGACAGCATTCGCAGCCTAAAAAGGGAATGCAGGAAAGCAGAGCGCAGATGGAAAATATCCAGTCTCCAAGTCCATTACCTCAGTCTGAAGGATTTATTAATTAACTACAATAACATGGTTAAGGATGCGAGAACACACTATTTTTCTGAACTCATTATTACACATAAACACAATCCCAGGTTTCTGTTTAAGACTGTGGATCAGCTGGTAAACCCAACCCCTCCTTGTGCCTCAGCTGGAAGTAATGATGACTGTGAATTGTTTTTACTCTTATTTTACCAATAAGGTGGTGTCAATCAGAGGCTCTATTACCCCCACGGCCTCTTACTCAGAGGTCCCTCACCAGCAACAAGAGAGTTTTAACCAGTTTTATCCCATCGACTTGTCTGAGCTTTTAAAAA
>NC_060152.1:16525254-16527261 GCF_021292245.1 Micropterus dolomieu
CATATCTGCTTGTCGTCACTAAATATTACTGCTCCTCTAAAGGTTAGGCCTACGTCTAAAGCTAGTAAGCAACCCTGGATAAATGACAGCATTCGCAGCCTAAAAAGGGAATGCAGGAAAGCAGAGCGCAGATGGAAAATATCCAGTCTCCAAGTCCATTACCTCAGTCTGAAGGATTTATTAATTAACTACAATAACATGGTTAAGGATGCGAGAACACACTATTTTTCTGAACTCATTATTACACATAAACACAATCCCAGGTTTCTGTTTAAGACTGTGGATCAGCTGGTAAACCCAACCCCTCCTTGTGCCTCAGCTGGAAGTAATGATGACTGTGAATTGTTTTTAATCTTATTTTACCAATAAGGTGGTGTCAATCAGAGGCTCTATTACCCCCACGGCCTCTTACTCAGAGGTCCCTCACCAGCAACAAGAGAGTTTTAACCAGTTTTATCCCATCGACTTGTCTGAGCTTTTAAAAACAGTATCACAAATGAGAGTGTCCTCCAGCCCACTTGATGTAATACCTACAAAGTTTTTACCAAAAGTAATGGATTCTGTTGGGCCCCATTTGATCTCTGTTTTTAACAGCTCCCTATCTACTGGTTGTGTCCCTGATTATTTTAAATAAATTTAAAAAATAAAGTGTGAACCCACTTTTAAAGAAACCTGGTTTAGATCCCTCCCTCCATCAAAATTTTAGACCAATTTCAAAACTGCCTTTTATTGCAAAGATTTTAGAAAGAATTGTGTCCAAACAGCTGCTCACTGTACTGGAAAATAACAAATTATTTGAAAGGTTTCAGTCTGGTTTTAGGAAGTACCACAGCACTGAGACTGCCCTGCTTAAAGTCACCAATGACATTTTAATGTCTGCTGATGATGGCATGTGCTCAGTCCTGTTACTCCTGGACCTTAGCGCTGCTTTTGACACCATTGATCACAACATCATGTTAGACAGACTGAGGCACTGAGTGGGGATCTCTGGTACTGCCCTAGAATGGTTTTTCAATTCAATTCAGTTCAATTTTATTTATATAGCGCCAAATCACAACAACAGTTATCTCACAGCGCTTTTCATAAAAGAGCAGGTCTAGACCATACTCTATGATGCTATTTACAGAAGCCCAACAGTTCCCACCAAGAGCAAGCACTAGGCGACAGAGGAAAGGAAAAACTTCCTTTTAAGAGGCAGAAACCTCGAGCAAAACCATGGCTCAGGGTGGGCGGCCATCTGCCTCGACCGGTTCGGGTGAAGGAGAGAGAGGGAGAGAGAGAGCGGGAGAGAGAGAGAGAGAGAGAGAGAGTGCAGGAGAGGAACAGAGAGAAAAAGAGAGGGATGGAAGGAGAGAGAGAGGGGAGGGAGGCAGCCTACACAATATACACACAGATGTACAGACAGTAAAGGTGATGTTGCTATAGACTAAATGAAAAATGGTACCGATATTTATAGTAGTGTTAATGGTAATAGTCGTAATGTTAATGATTGTAATAACAATAGGACTATTAACAATAGTCGTTGCAGCAGAGGGTGTCGAGAAGGAACACGGGGGCAGCAGGTGACCCGCAGCCACAGATCCAGACTCCACAGCTCCAGAGCCAGAAAACCTGCAGGAAGTGATAGGAGGAGAGAGGAGAGGGACGAGAAAGCACAAGACTACCAGAAAGGGGAGAAGTTGTGTTAGTAACATGCAATAATGGGATGAGGTTGCATACAGAGGGAGAGAAAGTAGAGGAGAGAGGACCTCAGTGCATCATGGGAAATCCCCCGGCAGTCTAGGCCTATAGCAGCATAACTAAGGGATGGTTCAGGACTCACCTGAGCCAGCCCTAACTATAAGCTTTATCAAAGAGGAAAGTCTTAAGCCTACTCTTAAATGTGGAGATGGTGTCTGCCTCCTGAACCCAAACTGGAACCTGGTTCCACAGGAGAGGAGCTTGATAGCTGAATGCTCTGGCTCCTAGTCTACTTTTGGAGACTCTAGGAACCACAAGTAACCCTGC
>NC_060152.1:16527361-16545844 GCF_021292245.1 Micropterus dolomieu
CACAGTGCACAATATGTTCTCTATCCAGAAAGGTGCAAATCAGTTTGTTTATAAGTTTACTGCACCAGGTAGAAAAGATCTCGTCTGTCTCTTGTGACTGTCAGAGCTGTACTTCCTCACATCAGGCCTCAAATACCAGGCTCTGAGAAAGAAACTGTTTCCCAACAGAATAAAAATTCACCCTGAATTTGAAAACATAACAGACATAGAGAAGCCTCCACCAATTTCCGTACCAGCAAGATAGTCATATCCACGCTGCTGCACAGAAGAGACTTCCACCCCCACACCATTGACATTGATTGGTGGGATGATGATAGGATTTTATATATATATACCTGTTCTGTCTCTTTCCTTTTTTCATCTTAGTTCTTAGTTTATGTGTTAGTGCTTAGTGCTTAGTCCTATGTCTCCATGTTTAGTGTGGTCCTGTTTCCTGTCTCTCTTCCCTGCCCTGGTTTTGTTCTGTTTGCAGTCATTCCATGTATTCGGTTTTACTTTGGTAACTCTGTCCTTGTGTGTTGCCATGTGCTTTACTTCCTGTTTTAATTTGTAGTGTTCAGATCTAATGTGTCCTTGTCTAGCTTTGTTTCCTTTGGTTTGATAACTTGATGTTTCCTCTGTGCGTCCCTCCCTACTCGTTTGCCCGTGTATTTAAGCCCTCAGCTCTGTTCTGTCTTTGCTGAGTGTCCTGTCCCTGCGGTTGTTGGATGACTCTGCTTCTGTTTGGATGTCTTAGTTCTGGTTTTTGGTTTTCCTTCATTTTTGGATTCTGTTGCCTTTGGATTACTCCTTTGTTTGGACTCTTGCCTTGTGCTTTTTGGAAGCCTGTTTCAGAGAAGTTTTTGCTCTAATAAATATTTTGAACAACCGTGATGTTGTCCTCATTTGGCTCCAAACCTCAGTTTACCTGCCACTGCACTCAGCCATTCCATGAGAGCAGAGGTGAACTGTTCAGCCAATTAAAACCATTAAAAGCATCCAGGTAACTTCAACTGCTGCTACTACTACACACACACACACACACACACACACACACACACACACACACACGCACCACATTAACGTTAGTGAAGTTAACTAGTTCTAGATGCAATTCAGTATTCCAACAATGCTGTTAACTTTATTGAAATTCAATTTACAAACAGTCAGACATTCCAGCTTATGAACACAATATAGAGGATTAAGATAATATAATAGTGCGACGCCCTGTGGGGTCATGTGTGGGTTTGGCCCATCTCTCTCTCTTCCTTGTAGAGGAAGAGCTGAATGCAGTGACTCTGGGTACCTGGGCTAATTGCCCTGTAGAGTATTTAACGCTTTATTCTCATTCTTGGAAAAGGGCGGTTGCTGCTGGGCTGAGGACGGACCTCCCTGCTAACCCTCTGTTTTCCTCCACAGGTTCCACCTTTGCTTTGTTTCTGGACATGCTGTGTTAGTGGTAGTTATTTCTTGTACTTTGCCACACCCTTACACACATTTTCCATGCATCCATCATCCTGCCCTAACACGACTGCAACCACTGATGTTCATACATGCTGCAAACTATAAAGAAGGAATTGTCTAATTTGAAAACTAAAATTATCTTCTGACATCAAAGATTCAACTACATCTCCTTTAAACTTGTTAAGGAGAACGGCGACACCTGTTGCTTGTTTACAGGAATGACAGAAATAACACTGTGCTTTTCAAAACTTCCCATCACAGTCTACTGTGTGAGTCTCTCCTAAAAATGCTGTCACGGACACCTCTGACATTAGGAGATATTATTTTGACTTCCTCAATAAATGATTCCAGTTTCTGACTCATTTCTCTTTAACTTGTTTAACATTTCCTCCACCTGTTCATGTTATCAGCTGTTGTGCCTCAATATTCAGCTGCTAAACAAAGCAGTGTTAAAGTGCCACATATTTGAATGGGGTCTGGTGTATCTGAGCTGCTCTTCTTCTCAGGGCTGCGTTTGATGATGCTAAACTGGCGGGACAGTGTTCGTTCAAAGGGACTTGAACCACGAGTTTCATCATATCAAGGTCTCTTGGTTCTGTAGTCCCCAAACAGATCAAGATCCTTTCCAGACAGTCAGACTGGATGAAAGACACATGTCACACACATGTGTTTTTAGTGTTGAGTTTCTTGTTTCCTGACTCGAACTCGAGTCCCCGTCTCTGCTGAAAACACACATCTAATCATCATTCAGGCTGATGTTGTGGTTTTGGGGGTTTTAGTTTGTTGTTTTTCTTCCCCTTGTGTCATTGTCTTGTTGTACTTCCTGTTGTCTGATGTGGATCACCTGAGCCTCGTTGTCTCGTTGTGGTTTCAGTGTTCACCAGTCTGCTCTGTGTTTAGGTCTGTTTTTCCAGTGTTGCTACCTCTCATGTGTCTCACCAGTGTTCCTCGTGCCGGCCAAGTGTTTTGTGGATTTCTATTCTTTCTTACAGATTTAAGGACTATCACCTGATTCTTTTGGACTACTTCCCCACCACTGGGTTCTCTGGATTATTGTTTCTTCATCTCAGACTGCCACCTTCACCGCTCACCTGTACGTTCCCACCAGTTTGTTAATAAAACCTCACTCACCATAGCTCTGGCTAGAGTTTCTGCTTTGGGGTTTAAACTCCTGTTTCCTGTGTGTCTGAATTATGGTTGAACAGAACAGCTAATGTTTCAGTCATGTATCTGGCTAGTTTCTTGCTGTCATTCATAGTATATCTGTGAAGAATTAGTATGAAGCTAATTTACTCTAGAGCTCTGCGGTGAAGACAAGTGTGATGTTGACCTCAGTAATAAACTAAATGTGACTGGAACTGTTGTGGTACTGCATAATCTCCCCTCTACCTTGTGTTCTTTTGTTCCCCCCTTCCCTGTGTTTTCTGTCTGTCCTCCCTGTCTGTGTCTGTCTGGGCGTGGCTACACTCTCTGGCTCCAGCGGCGCACCTGGTCCTCATTCCACTAATCAAGCTCCTGCAGTATTTCAACCCGAGTCCTCCTCACATTCTTTGCCAGATCGTCAGTTAACCACATGTGGTACATGCGTCAAGGCCAACTATCGTCTCCAGTAAGAGTCCTTGTAATTTCTGTCTCTCCCTGGATTAACCTGTTTTTCTCTGTGCCCAGGATCACACTACCTCCGGGAACCCTGCTGAACGCCACACCCCACTCTGCTCACATCTTGCCTGGACTAACTCCCCTCCTCCGTGTTCTCCATTCTGCCCTGTTGGAACCTATCAATAAAACCCCTTTGTTACCCCAACCAGTCGAGGCAGATGGCCGCCCACCCTGAGCCATGGTTCTGCTCGAGGTTTCTGCCTCTTAAAACTCCATGACTAACTTCCACATGACTAACTAATCATCAGGTCTATAGTTGGCTAAAACATCTGGATCAAGTTTGGGCTTTTTCAGAAGAGGTTTAATTACAGCTACTTTAAAGTACTGTGGTACATAGCCTGTTGATAAAGATAGATTGATCATATCTAGTAGAGAAGTGCTGACTAAGGGTAAAACATCTTTAAGCAACCTAGTCAGGATGGGGTCTAAGAGGCAGGTTGATGGTTTGGATGAAGAAATTATTGAAGTTATTTGGTAAAGATTGAGGGAAGCAAAACAGTCTAAACATATATCTGGCTTTACAGCTGTTTCTGAGGTTCCTGAGTTAAGAGATAAGTCGGTGCCAGTTGAGGGCAGGTCTTGGTGAATTCTGTCTCTAATAGCTAGAATTTTATCATTAAAGAAGCTCATGAAGTCGTAACTACTGAGAGCTATGGGAATACTTGGCTCAATAGAGCTGTGACTCTCTGTCAGCCTGGCTACAGTGCTGAAAAGAAACCTGGGGTTGTTCCTATTTTCCTCTATTAATGACGAGTAGTACGCTGCTCTGGCATTACGGAGGGCCTTCCTATAAGTTTTAAGACTATCTTGCCAAATTAAACGAGAATTTTCCAGTTTGGTAGAACGCCAATTCCTCTCAAGTTTCCGCGATATTTGCTTTAATTTGCTAGTTTCAGTATTATACCATGGAGCTAACCGTCTTTGTTTTAGTATTTTCTTTTTTAGAGGGGCTACAGAGTCGAGTGTCATTCGCAGCGAGCCTGCAGCACTATCAACAAGATGATCGATTTGGGAGGGACTGAAACTAGCATAGGAGTCCCCCGTTACTTTGTGACTTGATAATGAATTTAGAGCTGATGGAATCGCATCCTTAAATTTAGCTACAGCACTATCAGACAGACATCTTGTATAGAAATTTTTGCCCAATGGCATGTAGCTCAGCAGTACAAACTCAAAAGTTATCAAACAGTGGTCGGATAAAGAGGGATTCTGTGGGAACACCACTAAATGTTCAATTTCAATACCAAAACAAGGTCGAGGGTGTGGTTAAAACAGTGAGTCGGTTCATGAACACTCTGAGAGAAACCAATGGAATCTAACAGAGAGATAAACGCAGTACTAAAGCTGTCATTCTCAACGTCCACATGAATATTAAAATCCCCTACAATAATAACTTTGTCCGTTTTAAGGACTAAAGTTGACAAAAACTCTGCAAATTCAGATAAGAATTCAGAATACGGGCCAGGTGCTCGGTACACTATAACGAAGAGAATTGGTTGCAGTGATTTCCAACTTGGGTGCGAAAGACCAAGAACAAGGCTTTCAAATGAGTTATAATTTAGTTTAGGTTTAGAGCTGATTAGTAGGGTAGAGTCGAAGATAGCTGCAACTCCACCTCCTCGGCCTGTGCCTCGAAAAAATGTGAGTATTAATATGACTCGGAGGGGTGGATTCATTTAGGCTAACATATTCTCCATCACCCAGCCAGGTTTCACTGAGACAAAATAAATCAATATCATAATCTGATATTAGTTCATTTACTAGTACAGCTTTAGAAGAGAGAGATCTGATGTTTAAGAGTCCACATTTAACTCTCCTATTCGTTTGCACTATTGCTCTTGTGATTTTAATTTTTATGAGGTTTTTATGCACAGCTCCTCTTCTGTTTACCTTTTTAAATAATTTCGATGGTCGGGGGGCAGACACCGTCACTATAGGATTTTCACTAAGTAACTCCTGAAATGGACGAGCAGAGAAGTGTGTTAGACTGCAACTCTGCGTAGGGTTTTGGGTGGGTAACTGCTGAATTAGAAGGGCAGAGAAGTGTGTTAAACTGCGACTCTGCCTCCTGGTCTTAACTCTGGGTTGTCATGGATTTGGTTCACTAATAAACTTGGCCAGATTTCTAGAAATGAGAGCTGCTCCTTCCCAAGTGGGATGGATGCCGTCTCTCCGGATCAGACCAGGTCTTCCCCAGAAAGTCTGCCAATGATCTACAAAGCCCACATCGTTTGCTGGACACCACCTCGACAACCAGCGGCGGAATGACGGTTTCATCCTACCTGTCAAATAGGAAGTTTTGCGTGTCTGTAAACAACTGTCTCTTCGTTCTGTCCAGTTAAATATGGTGTGCCTCAGGGGTCGGTCTTAGGACCCATTTTGTTTTCCTTGTATCTGCTTCCCCTTGGACATATTATCCATAAACATGGTATTTCTTTTCATATTTATGCTGATGACACACAAATGTACTTGCCCGTCAGATCCTCAGACCCTGGAATTCTGAGTTCACTTACCAACTGCCTTTGTGAAGTTAAAAAATGGATGTCAAATAATTTCCTCCAGCTGGACTCAGACAAAACAGATATCCTGGTCATCGGGTCCCAGCAGATGGCATCTGCTGGTTCCCTAGTAAATCACATTAAGCCTGTTGCAAAGAACCTTGGTGTTTGGTTTGATAGTAATTTAAATTTCGAGCAGCACACCACAAAGCTTGTTCAATCATGTTTTTATCAACTTAGAAATATAGCAAAAATTCGATCTATGTTAACTTTTAAGGATACCGAGACCATTTTACACGCCTTCATCTCATCACGCCTGGATTATTGCAACAGCCTTTTCACTTATCTCATCACGCCTGGATTATTGCAACAGCCTTTTCACTTGTTTAACCCAAAAATCTACTGATCGACTCCAGACTGTCCAGAACTCAGCTGCCAGGCTTTTAACCAGAACAAAGAAATATGACCACATTACCCCTATTTTAGCTTTACTACACTGGCTCCCAGTATGTTTTAGAATTTAGAACTGATTTAGAACTTTAAAATTTTATTGATCACTTTTAAAGCTCTTCATGGCTTCTCACCTTGTTATATTTCTGACCTTTTAGTCTCATACGCACCAGCATGTACCTTGAGATCCTCGGGCAGAGGTCTGCTGTCTGTTCCAGAGTCTCGACTGAAAACTAAAGGGGACAGAGCGTTTGCTGTCAGGGCCCCGAGGCTCTGGAACAGCCTGCCCAAGGAAATCAGGTCAGCTGAGTCAGTGAACTCTTTTAAGTCCCTTCTTAAAACATACTTTTATAGGAGAGCCTTTCCCGATCTTATTTTACTTTATTTTATCCCTTTTATGTTATTCTATTTTACTTATTTTATATTTATCTTAAACGTGTATTTTAGTCTTTTCAATGTTTTCTTGCTTTTATCTTGTATTGTTTCTGTATTATTGTTTTTTTGGGTATTATTGTCTTTACACTTGTTAAAACACTTTGTAACTTGTTTTTGAAAAGTGCTCTACAAATAAAGATTATTATTATTATTATTATTATTAATCAAAGCTGCTTCATATTCCCACGGTCTTATAAGGCCATTAGATAATACAATCTTGATTGTGCAGAGAAGTTTCATATCTTTTGTTTTTCATATCTTTGGTTTTATGTTTCAATACCTGTGTAAGGGTATTTGTACACATAAACCCTCAAAGCACTGGTGGAACTGGGGGGAAAATCCAACAGGTCAGTATGACAGATGGCAATAACTTTAACCTGTTTTATGGGCCACTACTTGCAAACAATCCATCAATCCAATAAGGCATAAAAAATTGGGCTGAAAAAAGCAGAGAAAAGAGAGTGGGGGAAACAATTGGCTCCTCTTTTGACCACAAGGAAGAGGTGTTTTTATGGCAAATAGGATACTCTCAGTTACAAAAAGCTATAAATAAGATGTCAACAGTATAGCTCACTATTACCTGTTCCATCAGGGGAGTGTTTAAACGTCTTGACTGCAGGTATAACCTTTTTTTGTCACAATTTATTGCCGGAAAAAAGAGAAGCACTTGGGAGTGCTCAGAGTGTTGCCAGTGCCAGAGCTAGCTGCCTGACTCAGTCCAGTTCCTTCCATTGATACTGTTTTATTAACCACTGATTCATATGGATGGTATACTTTGTTACTGATTGGCAACACATTCCTGGGGTGTAATTCCATGAAAGATTCAAGGTGGCCAATATACAGTATGATGTGCAAGATATGATGTCAGTCCTTTTTTTTCAGGGTTAACTTGTACATGCAAATTGGTTTGTGTCAGCATCTGCCATACTTTTGTTGCACATAATGAAGTCAGTGAGGAGCTGTGTCTCATTTTTATGACTCATCGCTCTACCTGCACAGACAGAAAACACTCTGCCCGGACTTGATGAGATGTGAATTGCAATACAGCTGCACTTCCAGGTCAGGTCATGCAGAATGTATTCAGGAAGCGAGATTCAGCACGGTAAAAGATTAAATATGTGATACCCACACACTATTTGCATTCTCCTCTGACAAGCTTGCCATCTTGTATTAGTCATTATACATCTGCAAAAGGTTCTCACAACCTTGGATTTTTGTTGTTGTCTATACTTATAATCCTACACTTTGAAGGGATACCTACAGTCAGCTGCTTTTGGGATGCAGCAAATCCACTTTAAAGCTGCAATGGCTTTAATTTGATAAAGCAATTCAGTCTCTGTTATTCTTTAGAATTACAGTAAATATTGTCCACATCCTTGGTACAGTATGTGTATATAAGGTAAAGAAGCAGTCTTGGGGCTTTACTTTTAAAAACAGACCTGATAGGAAAAAAAGAAGGGCACTAAACACCCCGTAATGAGAGGCATTCACATTTGTTTTACTCTGATGTAAGGCTAAAATGATATGTTTCTACTGTTGAAACATACTTTGCATACCCTTTAAATAGTGCAAGTGTTTTGACTATAGCTTTCAGCTGACTCCTTTAATGCCTACTAATATGCAACAGTACAGCTGGAAAGTTGAAAGCACTAGTTGAAAGAGCTAGTGCGGGGCTTCTAAAAAACAAACATAAAAGAGAAAAAGATATCATATATATTATTTATAATCGTATAAATTCAGACTTCAACTTCAATGCATTGTTTGCACTGTCAGCATCATGGACAGCTCAACACTGAAATAATTCAAACAATTCCTTTAATTAAATACTGAAACTGACATTTTTGCTCAATAAAGGACCAGAAAATGAACAACATGACTTAAATTACAAATGTTTGAAAACATTTTAGAAAAATATTTGCGTACATTAAAATATATTTATTTATAGCTGAGACCTTCAACTTTAATTTGCTGTTTGTTTGAAAGTTACAAACACAAGAGTCAAAAGTCTGCCAACCAAACCCACTCTCCCCTACACAGGGACACAGACAGAAGGTCATACAGAGTTCATACTAAATGGTGCACGCTGTTCATGTTTTTTGTATTGATTTGAATGGCCAGAATAACTTATTTCTAATAGCTATTAACAACAATTTGAGAACATTTTACACTGCAGCAGACAGCAAACTTGAACGCCAACATACTGTATGTCAAAGCAGCCACAGCAACTACACAGTCAACAACAGAAACTAATGGATGAGAACTGCAAAGAGATGAAGAGGGAGAAACAGCACCTGGACGAGAGAGAGAGATGTGACCCACGACCAGTTCATCATAGTTTATAATAATGCAGCACAATGAGGATACAGGCTTTCACAGAGGAGATGAGCGTATATAATGCGGATCGATCTGTCAGAAAATAACTGTGTGCACTAATGCACAATATGACAATAAACACAAATCACTCAATTTTAGAAAACATTTGCGTACATTAAAACATATTTATCTATAGCTGAGACCTTAAACTTTAATTTGGTGTTTGTTCGAAAGTTCTAATATAAGAGTCAAAAGTCTGCCAACCAATCTTGCTCTCCCCTACACAGGGACTCAGACAGAAGGTCATAGTGACTTCATACTAAATGGTGCGCGCTGTTTTTTGTATTGATTTGAATGGCCAGAATAACTTATTTCTAATAATTATTAACAGCAATTTGACAACATTTTACACTGCAGCAGACAGCAAACCTGAATGCCCACAACCCGTATGTCAAAGCAGCCACAGCAACAACTGAATGGATGATGTAATGGAAATTTGTCCTTTAGTGAGTCTTCTGAAATAAAGATTCCAATCCAGACGTCTTTTAAGGGTTTTATTCTTTGCAAAGGGTCAGACAAACTTACAGAGTGCAAAACAGTCTGCAGAGTGTAAGACAAAGAGCCAGTGAAGAAGCAGGTGACTTTATACTGTAAGGGTATTACGCAGCTATCCAAGGGAGGAAGGGAGTAGGTACCAGCTGTTCTGAGATGAAGGCCTACCAAGGACAGTCTGATAAGAAAACTCTCTAACGAGCATCTTTCCCATGGGAAATTTTACCTAGCTGTAACATAATAAAATAATCAAATACCACACAGTGAAACACTGGTCTATTCTGATGAAGCATGCAGGGTGAAACAGTAAACACAGTAAAATATCAAATTTCCATCACATACTCCTCCCTTGTGATCATTCTTTGATCACTCAAGCATATACAACATCACAAAAAGATCATCAGGTCATAGAAAGTCATCACGATGTGATCTACACCAGTTTAACAGAGAAAACGAATCTGGGTCCTTCCTGTCATCACAGTAGCATGTTATTCTTGTTCATGGAGTGTGATCATTTGAATGGAGACACATTTATCAATAGCTCCTACAATCAGACCTCTGGCACATGGAATAATGCAACATCCATAGAGAGCTAACAGTGCTACAGCAATCATTAGACCTGCTAGTGTGGGCATCACTAAGGCCTTTTATTTAGCAAACACAGAATCAGACCAGTCAAACATGTTAGTGTCCACTTCAGAGTTCTCTGCAAGTTCTTCTTGTAGGGAACGCAGTCCTTCCAGCACTGGGTTCACCGAAGCATCTGGAGCTGTATTGTTGGGCACAAACATACAACAGGAATTATTAAACATTAGCCAAGCATCCCAGCCTCTTTGGGTGCTTCTCTTGCCTCTAACACTGCTATTTGATGTCAATGCCCGTAGTTCACTGTGGTGTTGTGTTGTGGTGGTTTTTGTGCATCATGCTTGTGATCTAAGAACTGCAACAGAGGCACTGTTAATGATATTGCAATGGCAGCAAACATCTGTGTTGCTCCTTGTAGGCCACACATATTTGGGTGTCTGACTGGGTCCCATGGATGTCTCCTTCCAGAGACAACCATGCTACTCACTCTTAATTTTTTGCGGTGTCACTTAAATCAGCAGTGGTGAGACCAGGAGTTTTCCCACTAGCTCCCTTGTGTTGATGTTTGCTGTCTAACAGCCTGTGAGTCCGAGACAAAGGGTGCCTAAGCGTTCCCAATCCCTCCGTCACTCACAACACAAGGTCAGGGAAAACAGTGGTTCAGTTGCTGATTGTGCACGCTTGTTGATCTATTGTTGTACTGGTGCAGGCACCTTCCCGCAGTGGCTGGCGTGAATCCACGTAGCTCTTTCAGCCACTTTTACTGCTGTGTATGTTGTCAGGAGCACCTTTCCACCTCTCATATCAACTATGACCAAACAGTACCTTTTGCCTTGACTCAGGTTAAGCTCAATAAAGTCCATCATCAGGTGATCAAATGGTTTATCTGGCGATGGGTGTGCCGCTAGGAAACCCTTAATCCTCTCCCTGTGTTGTGTGTTAGGCAGATTGAGCACGTTTGGCAAAAGTTGTGAGCGTATGTTGTGAAACCTTTCATAAACCAGTGTTGCTTTAGTTGATCGAACATCCCTCCCTTTGACACATGATCCAACCCATGTGTCAATTTAGCATAATGTGGAAAAAAAATGTTTGGGTAAACATGGTTTGTCATTGGGACCAATCCACAATCCATCAGCATATTTACAACCAGCCTGTTGCCATGTGGGCTTCTCATCTGATGTAGCAAATTGTTGCATAGCATGCAACATTTGCATACAGAAATTTGCATACAGAAATAGCAGACGGCAACATCACTGCTTCAAGCAATGCAGCTATTTTATCATGATGCAGAATAGGCTTACCCTCAGATTTTAAGAAATTTCTATGTTTCCACAAGGCAGAGAAATCATGCACGGTTGCAAATGCATATTGAGAATCTGTGTAAATAGTTACTGATTTGTCTTTGGCCAATTTACAAGCTTCAGTGAGTGCAACCAACTCAGCTGCTTGAGCTGAATAATGAGATGGCAGGGGGCCAGATTTCAGTGTCTCGTGTTGAGTGATTACGGCAAAACCAACTTGATTTTTTCCTGTGTTAACATTGCGTGAAGCAGACCCGTCAACAAAGAGAATCAGGTCTGGGTTAGTTAGAGGTGTTTCAGACAGATCTGTACGTGGAGTGCAAACCTGCTCAAGCACAGCAACACAGTTATGATCTTCTCCGTCTCCTGGAATGGGGAGCAAAGTTGCAGGATTTAAAACATTACAGCGTTTGACAGCAATATTAGGCATATCCAATAGAACAGTGGTGTATCGGAGCCAACGTGCTGTGGAGAGATGAGAGGTCTTCTGTTCAAGCAAGATCATAGAAACCGCATGAGGGACCAAAGGGTTAAATCAGAATAACCAACAATGTCACGTGATGCCATGACAGCTTTCTCAGCTGCTGCCACAGCTCTAAGACAACGTGATAACCCTGCAGCCACTGGATCAAGTTTTGCTGAAAAAAAAGCGACTGGTCTCAGTCTGTCACCATGTTTCTGTAGTAATACTGATGCCTATCCATTTTGGAACCATATCAACTATCATCAACAGCACTTATTGCCTTTGCTTGGGTTTAGCTAAAAACCTCCCTCATCAGGTGGTCACATGGTTCTTCTGGGTGACACTCTGCTCTGTGTGTGTAAAACAGCCTCTCTGAATGAGTTTCAACCTTGAGCTTCCAGGCTGTCTGATAACACACCTCACACACAGACTTGTTCTCATCACATTCCATAGTTTTGCATTCAGTTCCCCCTTTTCTCTGTGGAGGAGAGCACATGGGCAAAACTCTGGACCATGTTTAAAAAAAAAGGAATTTAAACAATAACATCAAACAACAAGGAATGAGCAGGCAGCATTCTTTTCCTGTAGAAATGGGGTCAATCTGTTAGCGTGCATCACATTTTATCATCAACACGGCAGCAGCACACAAAGAAACATCCAGCATAACATAAAGCAACAGACACAGCAAGCAACATGACAATAAGCACCAGGCATCTGGTTTGCTTTCAAGATGTAGTGTCAATACAGGTCATGTGATCGTCCTTCGGTCAAGTCAAGTAAGAACGTAGGTCAGGTCCCCGAGAACAGGGAGACTACAGAGAGCCATTTCAGTCAGTGAGGCTCTGTCAGCTCAGCTTCGTCAGTTCAAGTCAGTCAAGTGCACTTGTTAGTTTACCATGAATCATGGGAGAAAGGTTTCTCTCTCTGTTCATTCTTTGTCAGTAATGGGATCCCTTGTCCATAAAATCATCATCACCTCTTTATGGTGATTGGTTTTGGAATAGATGAAAAGGCTTGTATGCATTGGAAGAGAGAGCTTTACTCTCATCGTGATCACATTCCCAGAGAAGTTATTCTGTCTATTCGAATTGCAGTTAGAGACAGACAGACTAGCCTTGTGTGTGGCCATTGTGGGCAAACCACTTTAGCAACACAATGGTCATCTCAGCACGCTTCGTGTGATGGACTGCAGAACGGAAACCGACCGCCGCGCGTGAAATGTAAAATTTTAAAAACAGACCTTTGTCAAATCACCAACAGAGAAATGTGTGGTCTGTGATGTAACCAATAATGTGAAATCTTTAAACCTGTAGTGCTTGCGGGTGCACTAATGCATTTACCATCACTCTGTTGCTCTGTTGGTCGGCCTTCATCATAATCTTTTTTGAAAATGTGGGTGCGTACAGGTCACTGCAGCCTGTAGCAGTGAACAAAAAGAAAACATGTTTAATATTTCCAAGCACTTCTTGTTTTTTATTAGATATTATTTCACACATCAAATCATCACAAATCAAACTTTGTGTTAACTATGGCTATAGACTCTCATTCAGTTTGCACCTCAGACATGAGGTCACAGTTTAATGTTTTAACCATGGTGTGTAAAAAGATGTTACAGGAACTAGTCCAATGGTTCTTTTAACCTGAGCAGTACTTTTTGCTCTTTACTGTACAGTGTTCTCAGATTCCAACTTACTGGCCTGTTATCAGTCAGCCAACTCCGGGTGGACTTGCATCCCCAAATCCATCCGTTTGCAAATCACTTGGCTTTGCTTCGCCATGTGTACACTTCCCCCTTGGTACAGCTAAGATCAGAGAAGGAGAAAAAGAAACAAAACAACAGCGCAGCGCTCCTTGTCCAGATAATATGTTGCAATAGTTCTCTCTCTCTTTTTTTTTTTCACTGTCCCTATGCCATAAATAATTAAAACTTGTTGCATCCTGTCCATCAGAATTGTGTATTGTGCAGAGTAATGAGTCTATCTGCATGTACCTAAAGGTCTGTGTGTGTCTATGTTTGTGTGTGCAGTGGGGGTCAGTCATTAGTGCTCTGATAACTGAAATAAGTGTTTAACAACTATGTCATCAGAATTCATCAACATGATACCATATATGCAACCTGCCCCTCTCTGGGGCTGTTTTCAACATATCATGTAGCAATATTGTCCCCTGCTAGGTTTAAATTTTTTTCAACAGTTACTTTGGCAGTTTCCAAACTCTTTGTGGTTATCATTCATCACCAATGTAGGCTGTTCAGGCTCATCAGCATTTACTAATAAATTAATATAATATTTTGTTGTTTTTTTTGCTTCAACGTGTTTAAGATTTTATTTTTCTGTGAGAAATTGTGACTCACCAGGTGTGTGTGTGTGTCCAAGCTGTTTCCTGTCACTGGCGTCCGTCCCGCCCCCTCCAGCTCAGTCTATTTGGATCTGTTTTGGATCTGTCCAGACAATCTCTGTGTACCAATGTCCACCTTTGTCCACTATACTGTACGTTTTCTCGTACTGTGATGGCTTAGAACAGAGTTTTTGATGGCTATTTTCTCACTTTTGTCCTCTTTGTGTAAATCTTCAGCTTGCAGGTCCTCTCGTCTGTCAGTAAGATGCTGTGAAATTCGGCATCTTTATTCCAACAGCAGTTTCAGGCCTTGTCCGGCTCAGAACATGTTCTTTTCCGATGAACTTTATTTCAGACCGCTGTGACCATAAGGTGATGATCATGTGAACTTGGAGAGCTCTACATGATCTGTTCTTGAATGCAAACATGTTGTTGTGATTGGCCTGCATCCCACAGGCGGCAATTATCCAATGATGACATCGCTGTACTGAGTCCATTCTGTGCTCCAGCCTACTTTCTTGTGAAGCTAGAGTGAAGTATTTTGTTGAGATTGTAGAAATCTTGCAGGTCTCCAAAGGGGAGTTGTTGTTTGAGCTGGTTTGCTACTCAGCTGTCTTTGTTAAGTCATTATGGCATCCTTTGATAAACGGTCCAAACCACTCCAATTGCATGTGAGGCTGTCACGTGCCCCATTGCTTCAACAATGTTCCAAATACCAAATATTCATTTTATAATTGGCATTTCCATGACTGGGCAATACGATGTGTTGCATTACTGTTACCGGACCAGAACAGTGCTTCTGTAGGTCTTTAATGTTGGATTAGTTCATCATCTCTCTCTGGCTTATGGTGTCGTTTTTCAGCAGCAGTTTTAACATCAGCATAGTCTTCATCCTTGGATGGATCTGGGACTGGAGCATATCAGAGGAGGAGGAGCGGAGTCCAGGACTGGATCAGCCGGAATGGATTCCATGACTTGTGTACCTCAGTTAAAGAAGAGATAATGTGTTAGTTTGTTCTTATGGTGTCTTTTTAATAGTTTCCTTTTATCCTTATTTTATCTAGTCAAATGTTCTGTTTTAAGTCTTTACACTTTCCCTTAATTCTAATTTATATAACAATCTGCCTTAAATGGTAGGTTTCAGCTTGTTTTTTGGGGGGGGGGTTTTTGGTTTTTTTGTTTTTTTCCTCTGGACAAGGCTGCATGCTCTTCTGTATCTCTCCTTTCCTTTCTCTTCAAACATGTCTTTAGCTGCTCCAAATATATATATTTTTGAACTAAAACTTACATTTAACACATTTCAACCCACTTATCAAATTGTCCCATAGATGTTTTATCTTTTTCAGTCATAACTTTTACAACTGGCAGAAGGATTTTAGGAGCTGTTTTCCACTCAGTTTACCAGTTTTTACACCAACACATAACCTCTCATCTCTAATGTATGTCTCTCTATGTTTCACATTTTCCTTCACCCTCATTGTGAGGCATTTATTTGGCATACTTCCTTTGCCTTCTCTTACTTTCTGATCCTGCCTTCCACATGCATGACGCTTTTAAATGCTTATGTTTAAAATTACACTTTTTACACTCTTACTTTGTCTTTTTACCCTTAAAAAAAATCACTTTTCTACCTGTTGTAATTGCCTCAAACTGAATAGGAAACAGAATTTATTCACCAATAATTCTATGTTTTTGTCATTCTTCACCATATTTCTTTTGCATGCATTGTATGATAGGTGAAGAATAATCAGGTCTCTCACCTTTGCTTATTTTGCTCATTTGACTTCCCATCTCCCACACTATCCTTCTTTGCTTGTAGTCTTTTAGGGACTCTAACCCTTTCCTTAGATACAGTCGTCACTGTAAATCCAGATTGTTTACAGCTACAAACTCTGGGAAAAGCGGTCTACAGCGGAAAAAAACCAGTCCTCTTCACAGCCCTGTTAAGACTCCAAAATTGCTCGAACAGCGGAGAAACCCTTGTTTTCCTGTTTTTTAAAAATATTTCTTTACTTTATTATTTTATTTTATATATTTTTTATTGCTCCTCTTTTTGTTCCTTTGTTTTTGGTTTTTGGTTTTTCTGCACAGCCCTGTTTAAACCCCAAAAGGAATTAAAACAGCGGAGAAAAATATATTTCTGCACGGCCCTGCTCAAACCACGAAATGGTTAGAACAGCGGAGAAATACCTTGTTTCTACACGGCCCTGCTCAACCGGTCAAAACAGCGAGAGAATCTGCAGTAATTTTGCTCGGCCCTGTTAACTAAGGATCCACGTGTGAGATGGTACAATCAAAATAGCAATCTTAAGCTGAAAGTCTAAGAAAAAACAAAGAAAAAACATAATAAAAACAAATGCAATTTTGTAGTTTATTTCAGACACTCACCGTTTTTAAGGACAACGTAGGTCCAACCCTTTTTTGAGATGGTAGTGGCAACGGTCCGGGGCACGAACGGTCGACCCTCCTGTCTCTTAAGTCAGCGAGGTGGAGGCTGGAACATCTTTTCTTCCAGGATGATCAGTCGCCGGCCGTCTCAGGTTGCCAAACCATCCCACTTCTGACACCAAATGTAATGGAAATTTTTCCTTTAGTGAGTCTTCTGAAACAAAGATTCCAATTCAGACGTCTTTTAAGGGTTTTATTCTTTGCAAAGGGTCGGACAAACTTACAGAGTGCAAACAGTCTGCAGAGTGTAAGACAAAGGGCCAGTGAAGAAGCAGGTGACTTTATACTGTAAGGGTATTACGCAGCTATCCAAGGGAGGAAGGGAGTAGGGACCAGCTGTCCTGAGATGAAGGCCTATCAAGGACAGTCTGATAAGAAAACTCTCTAACGAGCATCTTTCCCATGGAAAACTTCACCTAGCTGTAACATAATAAAATAATCAAATACCACACAGTGAAACACTGGTCTGTTTTGATGAAGCATGCAGGGTGAAACAGTAAACACAGTAAATCAAATTCATCAAATTTCCATCACAGTAGACACCTAGCTCATACAGTGAAGTATAAAAAAAATAAATTCCGCAGAATGAATTAAGTCTTATTTACTTTGGTATCCGTGTCACATAGCCCTCGTATGCAGAGGTGATTGCTGGGTAATGTGTATATGGCTGCCCAATCTTAAGTTTCTGAAGTTTTGATCATGTGACAAGACAACAAGACTCCAGAAACCGGGTAAAACACTAAATCTGACAAGTAGATTAGCAGAGTACACATGCAAGCTAGCAGCCATGCTATTCAAACATAAAAGTAGTTTCAAGAAGAGACAGGAGAGAAAAGAACAGGAGGACAGGGCCACAAAGCGCCCAAATAAGATTGTTTTGGATAAGACATTGTCAAAGATTTCGCTCAATGTAAGGCTCGTCGGATGCCATTCAGATAGGTGACTAACAGGTGAGTGCTTTTTCAGTGGATTTGGTGTGGCTGCTGTGCCGTTGTTTAAAAGACTTATTATTTCGGGTTCAGGTCGCCGCTGAGCGCCTGTTGGTATGGATGAGTGTGTGGGTATTAAACTGTGTGTGCACCGTGGCTGGTCTGTTTTCAGGACATGGTGTTCAAAATTACGAGATCCTGATCTCGTAATAATGAGATTTTTTTTTTTTCCCTTGGTTAATGCAATGTGCTTCCGTAGTAGACAGCGGGGCTATTACAAATTCAGTTGGGCTAGATTTTAAAACCAGGACATGGAGGTGGGCCGGACATTTTCTCACAAGTTGGGATGGGTATCATTAGGATTTTATTGACACACTTGTATTGATACTTCTTATTGGTTCAGTTCTTTATACTTTATACTGATACTCTCATCAGTTATTATTCATTTCTAAATACTCGCCTTTAATAAAATTAGACAACTGCTGGATTTAATATGTAAATCTGGAAAGAAATCAATTCAAGGAGCTTGAAATTAGATATTTACTGCATCTTATCTTATCAGTTGTTAAACCGTGCAAAACCAGGAAACAAGGCACACAAATTTGCCAATATAGGATTCCCTTCTAGACATGAATGCGGTGTGTGTGTGTGTGTGTGTGTGTGTGTGTTTGTGTGTGTGTGTGTGTGTGTGTGTGTGTGTGAGTGCTTCTTAACTGTGTAGCCCAAGGGCCATCATAACAGCCTGCACAGGGTCCGTCATTTCTACCTTACACTACTGTGGTGGAAGCAGTGTGCGAACTATAGGCCTAACATAGCTGGGGCTGAATGTGAAAATATCAGGCATTGTTTGTCATTATTATTATTATTATTATTACTATTATTACTATATATAGCCATTTTGCTACAATTAGGCTTCACGCAACAGCTGCGGCAGTCTCTCTACACCAGGGGTCGGCAAATAAGTCTTGGGTGTATCACATTGAGGTGTGAGGCGGCTGAGTCGCAGATTCTGGAGCTCTGCCAATGTGGCTTTGAATTTCCAACGCACTTCGGACGCTGAACAACGTTCA
>NC_060152.1:16545864-16559941 GCF_021292245.1 Micropterus dolomieu
GAGTCCAGGACTGGATCAGCCGGAATGGATTCCATGACTTGTGTACCTCAGTTAAAGAAGAGATAATGTGTTAGTTTGTTCTTATGGTGTCTTTTTAACAGTTTCCTTTTATCCTTATTTTATCTAGTCAAATGTTCTGTTTTAAGTCTTTACACTTTCCCTTAATTCTAGTTGATATAGCAATCTGCCTTAAATGGTAGATTTCAGCTTGTTTTATTTTTATTTTTTTTTATTTTTCTCTGGACAAGGCTGCATGCTCTTCTGCATCTCTCCTTTCCTTTCTCTTCAAACATGTCTTTAGCTGGTCCAAATATATATATTTTTGAACTAAAACTTACATTTAACACATTTCAACCCACTTATCAAATTGTCCCATAGATGTTTTATCTTTTTCAGTCATATATTTTACAACTGGCAGAAGGATTTAGGAGCTGTTTCCCACTCAGTTTACCACATAACCTCTCATCTCTAATGTATGTCTCTCTATGTTTCACATTTTCCTTCACCCTCATTGTAAGGCATTTATTTGGCATACTTCCTTTGCCTTCTCTAACTTTCTGATCCTGCCTTTCACATGGATGACACTTTCAAATGCTTATGTTTAAAATGACACTTTCTTCTTTGTCTTTTTACCCTTAAAAAAAAATCACTTTTCTACCTGTTGTAATTGCCTCAAACTGAATAGGAAACAGAATTTATTCAGCAATAATTCTATGTTTTTGTCATTCTTCACCATATTTATTTTGCATGCATTGTATGATAGGTGAAGAATAATCAGGTCTCTCACCTTTGCTTATTTTGCTCGTTTGACTTCCCATCTTCCACACTATCCTTCTTTGCTTGTACAAGTCTTTTAGGGACTCTAACCCTTTCCTTAGATACAGTCCTCACTGTAAATCCAGATTGTTTATGGCTACAAACTCTGGGAAAAGCGGTCGACAGCGGAAAAAAACAGTCCTCTTCACAGCCCTGTTAAGACTCCAAAAGGAAATAAAACAGCGGAGAAAAATTTATTTCTGCACGGCCCTGCTCAAACCACGAAATGGTTAGAACAGCGGAGAAATACCTTGTTTCTACACGGCCCTGTTCGAAGCCCCAGATGGTTAGCAGCGGAGAAACACGTGTTCTACACAGACATGCTCAACCGGTCAAAACAGCGGAGAGAATCTGCAGTAATTTTGCTCGGCCCTGTCAACCAGTTAACAGCGGAGAAAAACTTCCTTGTAATTCTGCTCGGCCCTGTTAACTAAGGATCCACGTGTGAGATGGTACAATCAAAATAGCAATCTTAAGCTGAAAGTCTAAAAAAACAAAGAAAAACAAACAAACAAACAAAAAAAGAATAAACGCAATTTTGTAGTTTATTTCAGACACTCACCGTTTTTAAGGACAACGTAGGTCCAACTCCTTTTGAGATGGTAGTGGCAACGGTCCGGGGCACGGACGGTCGACCCTCCCGTCTCTTAAGTCAGCGAGGTGGAGGCTGAGACGCTTGACTCCAGGGTGATCAGTCGCCGGCCGTCTCAGGTCCCAGACAAACTTTGCCAAACCATCCCACTTCTGACACCAAATGTAATGGAAATTTGTCCTTTAGTGAGTCTTCTGAAATAAAGATTCCAATCCAGACGTCTTTTAAGGGTTTTATTCTTTGCAAAGGGTCAGACAAACTTACAGAGTGCAAAACAGTCTGCAGAGTGTAAGACAAAGAGCCAGTGAAGAAGCAGGTGACTTTATACTGTAAGGGTATTACGCAGCTATCCAAGGGAGGAAGGGAGTAGGTACCAGCTGTCCTGAGATGAAGGCCTACCAAGGACAGTCTGATAAGAAAACTCTCTAACGAGCATCTTTCCCATGGGAAATTTTACCTAGCTGTAACATAATAAAATAATCAAATACCACACAGTGAAACACTGGTCTATTCTGATGAAGCATGCAGGGTGAAACAGTAAACACAGTAAAATATCAAATATCCATCACAATGAGAACTGCAAAGAGATGAAGAGGGAGAGACAGCGCCTGGACGAGAGAGAGAGATGTGACCCGTGACCAATTCATCATAGTTTATAATAATGCAGCGCAGTGAGGATACAGGCTTTCATAGAGGAGATGAGCGTATATAATGCAGCTCAATCTGTCTGCCTGTCACTGTTAACAGAGACTCCAGTCCGCAGTTTAGTTCATACACTCCACTGATAAACCACAGAACTGTAGAGTAACATAAGGCCTCATGATCAAAGAAAGTTTTCATATCACGTCCACATTTATGTCTATATTCATGCTCTCTCTCTCTCTCTACCATGTCCATGCCTCTACACATTGAGTGATTTTTCATTTTAAAAGTGGGTGAATTATTCTATTCTAGCATGTCTGTAAGGCCCCTTCGGAGGTCGGACCCCGTTCAATTCGGTTGAAACATTGCTGAGGCTGCCTGTGACTTCCTCTCCATTAAATTCAAAAAATTAAACAAGCATTCAATGCATCCATACCAGGTACAGCATATGCGTGGTCCCTGTGTCTACTTCACTTCAGTTCAGTTCAAAACTGGAAAACTGGGCGGGACTTTCAGGCCCAGTACTAAAGTGGTTTGAATCCTACTTAAAGGACAGGGACTACTTTGTGTCTACAAGTAATTAACATCTGAGCAGACAAAAATGACCTGTTGAGTTTCCCAGGGCTAAATTCTGGGGCCTCTTCAGTTTAAAATCTAGGCTACATGCTTCTACTGGCTCAGATTATGGAAAACAACAAAATATGTCACCATAGCTATGCAGATGACACACAGTTTGTGCCTAGTAAGTGCAATGAACAAATCCACAATGATGTGACTGAATTTTCTTCAGTTAAAAAAAGATAAAACTGATGTCATTGTTTTTGTTGCCAAGGAAGAACGATTGAAAGTCAGTGCTCAGCTTCAATCGGTAATGTTAAAAACCACAAACCAAGCCAGAAATCTTGGTGTAGTCATGGACTCAGTCCTGAATTTAAATAGCCACATTAAGATACTTACAAAGTCAGCCTACTATCACCTGAAGAATATATTAAGGATTAAAGGATTTATGTCTCAGCAGGATTTGGAAAAACTTGTCCATGCACTTACCTTCAGCCGACTTGACTGTACTGGTGTGTTTACAGGTCTCTCTACAAAATTGATCAGACAGCTGCAGCTGATTCAGAATGCTGCTGCTTGAGTCCTCAGTAAGACCAGAAAAGTGAATCACATCACTCCAGTTCTGAGCACTTTACATTGGCTTCCTGTTGGTCAAAGAATTGATTTTAAAATACCGCTGTTAGTTTATAAAGTACTGAATGGTTTAAGGCCAAAATGCATTTCTGATCTTCTGCTACGTTATGAACTATCCACTCAACTCAGGTCATCTGGTCTGTTTTTTGTCCCCAGAGTCATAACTAAACATGGACAAGCAGCGTTCAGTTTTATTTGCACTATATATCTGAAAGAAACTCCCAGAAAACTGCAGGTTTGCTGCAGTTCTTTCAAATAATGGCTGCTGCTTCTGCCTTTTATTAAATAAAATAAAGGCTTATGATTAATATCTTACACTGCACATCTTTTACTGTTTCCTGTTTCATCTTATTTAAATTTTCAATTTAATTGTATTTAAATGTCTTTTTATATTGCCTTATGTTGCCTGTACATTTTGCCTCGATGCCGTTTATGTTTTATATAAAGCACTTTGAACTGCCTAGTTGTTGAAATGTGCCAAACAAATAAACTCGCCTTGTCCTGCCTTACACGCACATGCATGCACAAACACGCGTGAGACTATCCATCCCCATTTCACACATATCCAGCACCAGTCAATGGCCTGCTGACACAAATCAATAAGTTGTGATTCAGGCTGTGGATTACATGTTTCTGGCCTACCACCCAGACTCACTAGAGCAGAAAACTCCACCAACACACTTACATAATATGCTTTTAAATGACATCCCCAGCAGCATGTATGCATATGTGTGTGTGTGTGTGGGTCAACTTCACTGCCTTTTTGTGGCTTTTTGTAGCAACAGGACAGTTTGTAGAGGATCGTAAACCGCTTAGAACAACACAAAACAGCTTCCCTTGTTTGACAGCAAAGCTCTGTGTTGCACCCAGGTGTGTTTTGACTGTAAGCTTGAGTACAGCTGGTGTAAAATCTTTGACTTTGATGTGACTGGTTCCAGCATGCTGTCTGATACAGTAGGTGGTCTGTTTTTAAGGAAAGTGGTGTGTGGGTCCATTGCCCCACAGTTACAGCTCATAGTTTAACTTAACCTATGAAACATTCATATCTGTTTGCAATTGAGCTCGAATGGAGTCTCTGGATATGTGTTATTCATGTAGCTGGCAGCAGCTGTGTGCCAGTGCTGAAAAATAAATGAGACATTCGGAGAGACCTTCCTCTGAATCAGCATTTCCCCTGTGAGCGTGGCCCTCCAGTCTCAGTACAACA
This sequence comes from Micropterus dolomieu, assembly GCF_021292245.1. Lineage (NCBI taxonomy): Eukaryota > Metazoa > Chordata > Actinopteri > Centrarchiformes > Centrarchidae > Micropterus > Micropterus dolomieu. The sequence continues at coordinate 16,550,313 of NC_060152.1, forward strand.
GGACAAGGACAGCAAAGTAGCAGTAAGTCTTCTCTGTGTGTGTCTCAAATACACTCCCACACACACAATAGAACACCAGCATTCCCCCAGTTCATCAAGGTCTGCAAACAGCTCAAAGGGCACTGTGTTAAATTTGGAATGTGGTAGATCTTTGTTGTGCGGAGATGTCTGGCTGCTGACAGATCCTTCCCTGATGGGCCAGTGCAGACTAATGGATAGAAGGCACTTTCCCCTTAAAGGTTTTTGTGCGAAACACAGTGACTGAATGACAAGAGACTAACCGTGTACCTCCCAAGGCATGGCATCCTGCTCTAATCAACCAGCAGATTACCGGAGGCCACCTCAGCCTGCAAAGTTATGCTGACAGGTAGGGAGGGAAAGTTTTCTCTTTTTTTGCCTGAGTAGTGGGTGGAATTTGCAACACACCTGCCACTTTTGGTGAGTTTTTGTCCAGCAGTTTTTGCTGCCCAAACACTTTTAGTGGAGAAAAAGAAGAAGGAAAGAAAGAAAGAAAGAAAGAATGAAAGAAAGAAGAAGAATGAGGACAAAAACAACTGGGCTCCAGCAGCTTTGCTGCTTGGATCCCTAATTACATTTCTCTGATCAATGCTTTTTTCTTGTGGAACACTAGATAGTTTTACCTCCTCTGGCGTCTAACACTTTCAGATTCAGATGAAACAATCCAAGAAAATCAGTCTTTTACTAAAACTACACACAATTCATTGCCACACTGAACTTGTGATGAGCGGTAAAAAGCAGGCACTGCTTCATTTATGGATTTTTAGCCAAAAAGGTTGGGACACACTGCTTCATAACAATATGTCAAATACATAAATTACATCAACTTAATGTGAATACAATCTATATTTACTGCCTATATTTGGCTTGTTAGTGTACAGCTTATACCTATAATCTTAAGAGAACTGGTTGCAAACTATTGGTACTACGAATGGGCATTCAGTATTTACAATTGACCAAGTGACTTGCAAGTCAACAGAACAGGCTGATCAGTTTCTTACATCAATAGTTTGAACCTTCCTGCACTTATGTCAGGAGCACTAATCATTTGTCAAAAACGATTACGCTGAAACAAAATTGGCATTGAAGACAGGAAGTGGGATGTAGGCCTGTGTCTGCATTATTCCAAATTGCAGTGTGCGTACAGACAAGTCAGTATTGTACCCATGTGTTTGCTTTAGATGCACCACTTAGAGCTTTGTTGTTTTTCCTCTGTGAGTTCAACAACAGGGAAAATATAGTCCACATAATGCATCTTTTATTTGACAAAAATCCTTGCAGGGAGCAAAAGTTTATCAAAGGAGCAGAACAACAGCTGGTGCAAAATCTTTCTGAAGAAAAAGTTTACTTAAGTTTTGTTTACATGGTTGTAGTTAGTAGTAACAAACGATTAGTTACATGTTATTTTATTGAGATAATGAAATTATTGTTGTACGTTGGAATATGTAAAAAGTTCAAAGCATGGCTGTAAGTGGGTGGAAGTCCTTGTAGGTCAGTACAACAGAGGGCCATAACTTTAGCTTGTTTTCATGGGTAACTACCAACTAAAATAGTATAAATCAAAGAAAGCCTCAGACGCAGCTAATGTAAGGGCTTGTAATTGCTATATTTCACTATATACAGTATTTAAATCAAAACTTCTTGGACTGAAGAAGAAGAAAAAGTATTAAAAAATAGAGTGGAGAAGAACACCAGCTTCTCATTTATTTCTTTAAGATGATAAGTTACATCTAGATCAATAAAAGGCTGTGAAGTAAAATTTAACCAGGTCAAGTAACTCTGCTGCTGATTGTTGAGTGTCACTGAACCATCTACAGGAAGGTTAGCAGCTTTACATTTGGGTCCATTGAGTAGCTAAAAAAGTAAATGTATTTGCTGCAAGGACATAGTAAAGTAAATAATTTTGATCAAAACAATTAGGCTAAATATAACCACTGTTGTCCGCCAGAGTGAAGTCAATGTATTGGACACACAAACAATTAACAGCTCTTGTTCTCTACTATCAATGCATTTTTTAAGTTTTGGAAGATTGTCATCCCCCTCCTTTGCCTCACAGTAGTTTGGTGCTTTGCTTTTTCGGTGACTTTATTCTAAAAATCTCCTGCTGGAAGATGTTTTTATGGTTCCCACCATCAGTAAGAGTCTCTTTGCACAGATTACCTCCAGCTTTCTGTGTGCAGAACTGCTCATGAAACACATGGTGGCAGCAGTGCTCTACTATCAGCTGCTGAGCCCACTGGTTGCTGTAATATCAATTTTAGTATTCATTTCAGTATAGGGCCTACTAACTTTTTTGTTTGTTATTATTATTTCTTAATCAGTGAGTTTTTAAATGTCATTCTAATGTATGTGTGCCTTATGTAAAGCTCTTTGAATTTGAAACAATATCTGACTATATACGTGTGTGTAGCATATATATATATTTATACACGCTAATATATCACAAGTGCTACACTTAGGCTTCCTCCTATCTCTGTGTGTCCTTATTCTATTCATTCTATTCCTTATTTCCAATCCCATTGACTTTTGCTCTTTTTTGACCCACCCGACTAACTCTCTCGCTCTGCTCTCGCTTTGTTTTTGTCTCTCAGCATCATAAAAAAAGGTGTCTTCAACTGGGGCCATCCTGGCTACTCGTGTCTGTACATCTTCAGGGTCCATGGGAAGCTGGCAGGCTGAAGACTGAAATAAAGGAGAAGACAGAAGACCAACACCTGGGTGCAGAGCAGAGGTATATATAGAAATGTGAGTATATGTCAAGGGGAATGAGACTCCACACATCTAAAATATTAACAAATGTGTGCATCTAATATGGGTGGAACACCAGTGAGGTATGATGCACTACTACCGGTTGGGTGGGGCACCTTTGTCGAGGTGGTGAATCTCGGTACCAGTGAACCCTCATCTCTGCCAGGTGAAAATAAGCTGAAGGAGGCTCCATTTGGATCAGAGGAGATATAGGGCTGTCTACACCGCAGTGTGAGGGGAATTTTCTGTCCAATTTCCGCAACACAAGCTGTAATCTCTTCTACATGTGCCCAGATGTTTTCAGTCTGATTCACTGTAACTGTGGACCGCACGGGATAAACTGGTGTTCAGTCCTGGCTCTGGTTCTCTCTCTGTGTAGTTTGTGTATTCTCTGCGTGTATGCGTGGGTTTACTCCGGCTGCTCCAGTTTCATCCCATACTCTAAAGACATGCAGATTAGGTTAATTAGATGTATGCATTATTTAAACAATAAAGACCTTTTTATTTACTACATATTTTTAATAATGTTTCTGCTTGTTTTGTTATCTATTTGAAATCCTTAATATATATAAAACATCATAATAACATCAATCCTCCATCTTACAAAAGCACACTGTTGATGATGTAACAAATCCCGCAAATAATTCAAAATTTAACATTCATCTAATGAATAGCAAACAACATAAACATACTACAACATTATAAATGCCATATTGGATATAAAACACAATATAAACCTGAAAAAAACTCAAACAAGTCAAGTCAGTTATTGCAAATGAAGCATGCTTTCAAAACATCTTGGTCACCATAGCTTTCAACCTTTGATACCTGAGAAGTAATACGCCAAGTGATTGACACATCAAACCTCAACTCATACTGTACGTGTAATACCGGTATGCTTGATTCAGAAGTATGGTGACAGTTAGGTATAATTTAACTTGCTTGGGTGTATATTTTACATTACATCTTTAGCTCCCCTATTACCCCTGCCTCACCAAAACAGGGTTCTGAATAACGGATTAATTTGAAACAACTCAACATCTCTTTGTTTGTATAAGAATTGTCAGCTCACACAGGTGTATGGTGATTTGCTAATTGCACTATACTGTAGGTGTTCAAACCCTAAAAAAAGATCACCTTATATAAATATTCTTGTACCACAGCCTTTTACCAAGACACTGGCCTTGGAGTTATAGCTGGGGGAAAAATTATTTTTTTTCCCTCTGTGATATTCATGGAAGTACTATATTTCAGCTAAAGCAAGTGAATTAGTGGATTCCTTTTTGATCTTCTTTCCTTTTGTATTATATTCTCAGAATATTTATGGTCTCATGAGACAAATAGTAGTAAATAGTAATAACTGAACAACACTAAATGAAGACAGAACTGCTTTTTTGTATGTGTTATGTAATAATAATAATAATAATAATAATAATAATAATAATAATAATAATAAGTATTTGTGGGAGAAGAGGGGTAACAAGCAGGCACTGTTTCATTTTTAGGGATTTAGGACACACTTCTTCATGATAATAGGTCAAAGACATAAATTACATAAACTTAAGTCACATCCATTCTATTTATATTTATAGAATCTACAGTATCCAACTGCCTTGTTGGTGTACAGCTTGCATTGTTAAAGCAAATAGCAGCACAGGACCATGTTATGCCCAGCTCGTGGAAGAACATAACAAACAGTTTAAATGAATCATAAGGTTTTATTAAAGTTACCTTAACAAGTAACTCAAACTCATCATACTCAAAACAAACAACCAAAAGAAAAGGAGCTCCTGAAAGGCACCTGCCTTCCAGGAGAGAGGTCACGAGGAAGAGAGAGCCATCTTGGTTCACCACAGCTTTTAAAGACTTGAACAGGTGGCTGCAATCACTGATGAGGTGGGCGTGTCTGACCAAACAGGGAGAAACACCTGAAAAGAAAAGGAGATAGAACAGGCCAACAGGCCTTGATAGTACCCACTGCATTAGTCTGTGATTACTGTTCTGCATACTGGACAGAAATGTCAGTGGGTTATGATCTGTATAAATTGTCACTGGCATTGATGGCCCAACTACACAAAAACTCCAACTCCACCTTAGCCTGCACAGGACATACTTCACCCTGGCCAACAACCTTGCCAAGATAGGTCACTCTTGCTTTGGCAAACTCACATTTTGCTAAGTTAAACAATTCCACCAGATCAGTCTGCACCGTTTTTGGCAAATAACCCAACTGTCTAAGTGAAGCAGGTACTCAGAATTATTAAGTCTCCCTGTGAGAATAGGCTCAGAAGGAATATCAAAATCTTCTGAGGGCACACCTCCAATTGTGGCTACTTGTCAAATGACAAAATGAAAATTTTCCCCCCTCGGAGTCAGAAAAAACAGAATGATAGGGCTTCAATAAGTTCACATGACACCACTGAACTTTCTTTCTTCTGTCTGTGTGCAAACCAAATAGTCCCTTTTCGGGACTTGCGGCCCTTTGCGGCTCTTAACTTTGTAAGGCCCACTAAACTTTGCCTGAAACGGTGAGCCTACCATAGGCAACAAAACAAAAACTTGAACCCAGGCTCAAACAGACATGCCTTAGTTTTCCGATCGTACAACACCTTCATCTTTGACTGCTTGCAGCTAAGATTTTTGTGAGCAGTGGCACAGGCAATATGCAGTTGGCGGCGGAAGTCATTCATGTAATTAACAACATTATCAGATGGTTGTTCACTTTTACTTATCACCCAACACAGCCAGTGGACCTCAAACAGTGTGTCCAAACACCAGGTTGTTAGGACTGAAACCTGTGCTCTCTTGTGACACCTCCCTTATGGCAAGCAACAACCAAGGCAGGCCCTCCTCCCAGTCCTGACATAGTTTGGTGCAATATGAACGTAGCATAAACGCTCAAGAGCTCCTTGAGATTCAGGATGGTAGGCACTGGAAACCTGGTGGTTAACCCTCAATTGTTTTGCCACCTGAGCAAAAGTGCGAGACATGAAATTACTCCTTTGGTCCGTTTGTACCAGCTTTGGAACGCCAAAGGTAGTCATAAATGCAGTCAATGCCTTCAACACTGGTTTGGTTTTAATGGATCGCAAAGGGAAAACAGCAGGATAACGAGTACTTTTACACATTATTGTCAACAGGTACTTATTCCCAGCCTTATTCTTTGGAAGTGGACCAACACAATCAAGCAGAAGATATTCAAATGGCTTCTCCACCACTGAAATTGGGTATAATGCAGATGGCCTTTTCAGAAACTCTGAGACCAGCGTATTACTATGCTTTCCTTATTGGGTGTGTCTGACCAAACAGGAAGAAAGACCTGAAAAGAAAAGGAGAGAGAACAGGCCAACACCCCAGGCCGTCACAACTAATAATCTTAGGCTAACAAGTTGCAAACTATTGGTGATGGGTATTCATTATTTACAAAAAGTGACCTGCTCTGAGTCACAGTGCAAGTCAACAGAACAGGCTCGTCATTTTCTTACATTAACAGTTTGAACCTCCCCCCTACTGTCAGGAACACTCATCATTTAAATTTAATTAAACTGGACATAGACTTGTTTCTACCGAAATCATGAAATGGTAAACTCATGCTCACAGGTGGTCCAGACTGTAAAAAAGGCGAATTTTAAAGTATTTAATCCATTAATGACTTGGTGGGCTCAAATGTTTGGACTTCGATACTCTAAATAATACTTTTAAGATTAATTGGGCTAAGCATTTACTTAAAAACCCTGTCTCGATTTGGAATTTTATTCCCCACTATATATTCTCTCGCTTTGGTGGTCTGCACTGGGTTGCACCAACTATGTGTAAATTCAAACTTAGCCTAGTTTCAACGTAATTTCTAACTTAAGTCGGAGTTTACGTGCTACTAACGTTTAAGAGTTGCACCAGCTGAAATACGTCCAACGTAGACATAAGTTACAGCTTAAATCTTACACCTAGTCCTTAATAGGTGTAAAGTCCTCCATAAAATAGTCAAGTGGTTTTCATGGAGCATCGTTTTGAAACGATGTGTGATTTGTAATAACAGCAGCACAGAGGAAAAGTCTGTAATATTGAGGCACTTAGCTGAACCTGCCTCCAGCAAACTCGTATTTTTTCTCCCGTAACTTTTCAGCATCTCCTTAGCGTTGTGTCGGAATGTTTTCTATAGGCCTAACTTACACGATTTTTGTCCGCGTTTCAACCGTTTAATTATGTCTCATGTGGAGTGATTAGCCACTAGCCACTCATAGTAAACCTTCTCGCCTAGGGGGGGACATAGATCAACATAGATTTTGAAATATGAGGGGACCCACTTTTCTCCAGCATGGCTCCTACGCGTATATAAGTTATAATGTTACAATTTCATCTGCCCGTTATACTTTACCGTTTGTTACGGGCACCATTAAATTACGTCTATGTTGTAGTAGTTGTAGCTGTAGATTAAGGTTTCATAGTTATCACCTAATCATAATCATTTGTCCTTGTAGGCCTATACGTACCTTTTTGTTGGTGTTTTGTTGCTATTTTTAGCCGTTAGCCTCTTCAGTATTGCAAAATGTTGAAAGAGAGAGAGACAAACAGATGACAAAACCGCAATAAACTCTGTTAAGAATAGTGCTGTTCACTGATTGGCCATGGGATGTGTAAACGTCATTTTCTGCGACACTGTCCTTACGTCTCGGTGGTGCAACCAAACATCAACACAGCTGAAGTCTCAAACTAACTAGTTTCAACGTATTGTTTAGTGTGGACTTTGCACCCTAACTTAAGGTAGAACTTACGTATCGCTGGTGCAGCAGGCTGCGCTTTATTTTAAACTGTAACTACAATGTGGACAAACTCCCTGTAAAACTGTCCACTTTTCACAAGCAGGTCCTTTTAACATGGTCTCTAATTCATAAGCATAATTTCTCACCTCACAGGTATCTAATTTGGAATAACATAGATATATTTTATATAAAAACAAGTCACTCTTTTTTGAGAGTTGGGTACTCTGTTATATTCTGCTGATGGACCAGCTATTTAATAGAGAGGGGCGACTTTTCTCCTGTAGAGAGTTTTTTCAACATATAACATTCCAGTTACGCCAAGAGAATTTGCAATTGTATTTGAAGCCATTCCATCAGACACAATCATGCTTTTTAGCTATACTGTCAAGACTTCCACCTACTTCTGCCTCCCTCCCCGATGTGGCTGAACCACCAGTTTTTCCCAACTTCCTTGAAATAATAAGAACATTCATGCTTTATTTCAGAAAGAAATTCTTTCTATTCCAAATGTTAAATTTTATTGGAACCGATTTGTAAATGACATTGACTGGAAAAAGGTTTGGATGATTCCTCACAGATACTTGATAGTAAACAAGGTGAAAAAAGTGTCGTTCCGAATAATTCACAGATATTACCCTGCTAATAATTACATGGTTAAATGTAAAAGAGACATCAATACAAACTGTTCTTTCTGTGAAGACCACACAGAAACTGTTTTGCACCTCTTTTGGTATTGCTCACACACCAGAACATTTTGGCAACACCTCAGCAGATTCATCAGTGACCATATTTATAGAGACTTTGCCTTATTGTGGAAGAATGTTGTATTTTGCTTTTATAGAAGTCAAAGTAAAGAAAAGATGTACTTCATTATCAATTTATTAATTCTTTTGGCAAAATTTCACATTCATAAATGTAAATTCAGCGCTGAAAACCCTAATTTTGTACTTTTTCTCCATGAAGTTGTACATTATGTTAATCTGATCTCTGGCTCCAACAACAAAAAGGCAGTTAAAACTGTCAACATATGCTCCTCTCTCTCTTTGTAATGACCTATAGGCTTCCTCTGGCAAAACTGTATTGTACTCTGTCTACTCTGTCTTATATATTTATATATTGTTATGTATATTTTGGTAAGTCACTTGTGATTTGTATCCCTTTTTTTGCAATAAAGATGAAAAAAAAAAAAAAAAGATAGCCAGATATCCCAGAATGCATTTCGCCACCAAAAAGCGGAAATGTCGGACTCACAACTGTAACTAATACTTCTGTTCTTGTGTCACATATAGTAGTTCTGAGAGTTTTTTTATGCGGGAATATAGTTATTTAAACTCCAAATATGTGGTTGATTTCACATTGTGAATGTGAATCAATACACGTGATGTCATACAGTCCTGACTATATAAAGTGTGCTGATTACTAAATTCTCCATTCAGTTTTCACTCTTGACTAGTGAGTTCCAGACCACAGTCAGAAACCATAGTGAGGTACACATTACTGAAAACATTAAGCAAGATACAATTTCCATGACAATTAGTTACTCTACACATTACTAAACACTTTACAGTAAGTTTCAAACAAACGGAAGAAAAGCAGAGCTTTGAGAACAGAACGTACCGAAATGGACCAAACCATGGACAACACTATCACACCAGAGGCTCTTCTACCCATCATAACAAAACATTTTGAAAGGATCTCTGCAGCACAGTGGAACATGTTAGCCACAGGAACTTTGGTGTCAGACACACAAGCTACACTGGCTGATATGTTTGCTGAAATCATACACTCTCTATAGCTATCCTGAGAAATATAATGCCAGCACATGCACAGGAGTGCATCTCAGGCTGCTGTGAGTACAGTTTTGGAGAACTTCAACGCTCAACTCGGAGACTTCCTCCCTGGTAGCCTTGCTAGTGCTTTTCTTTTTTTTTTCTAAACCTGTCCTGCCCAGCAGCCTGGTATAGAGTATAATGACCTGGATACCATATTGTGCCAGACAGATTTTACTTTAACAAGAGAGTATTAAAATACTCCTTTGTCTGTTTTATTATTTATTTAATTATGTATTGATTTGTCACCGGGCCGGACAGGGGGGCAGACACG